>NC_061830.1:35667969-35687969 GCF_019202785.1 Penaeus chinensis
AAGAAGGTAATTTTGTTTAGGATTGTATTATTTCATTTAAATTACTAAAATAAATTGTTTTTTCACAGGCTACTGCAGACCATATGTGGAGTTTAGCAGACCAGCTTGTTGATCCAGAGCGGCCTGGGGATTTCAATCAGGCAGTTATGGAATTAGGGGCCACAGTTTGCACACCAAAAGTATGATTTGTTGTAGTAGTTACATTTCATAGTTTGTTATTTGCTCAGTTTTTGTACGTATTTAATTCTTAAAATTATTTAAGTCTTAAAATATCTTTGATATATGATGAATCAAATTTTTCCAAATGGTATTTGGATAAACTGGCTCAAAAGAAACAACCTTTTATCATGTAATAATAGTGAATCACATATTACTTTTGCATTTTTTATTTTTTTTTATTACACTATGAGATAACATTCTAAAAACTTCCTTGTGATGCTCTGCTTCATTTGTTGATTACACTGCTTGTGATGTGATGTTACTAGATCATTACTGAAGTTCATTTTTATATACTGTTTATCACAGTTAGACCTAAATACTGAGTATATATTGATAATTATTAGATTTTGATAAACTTCATGCTTTTTTGTTGGAAATGTAAGGATTGAATATAATTTTGGAATGAGTGAGAGTATTTGAATAGCATAGGGAGCTCTGTTTACTTATTTTTAAGTACATGTGGATATTTAAAAGTGTAAATTTATACATAGCTTGTGTATGCGGATACATAGCTTTTGTGTATGTAGATTCACATTGTCAATATGTGGGAGAGGAAAGAAAAAGGAAGCGAGAAATAAGTGGGCACTGACATTTCAGGACCATAAGATTCTGGAATTATTAGGTATTTTCTTTGGGGACCTAATTTGATGAAACCTCCTCACAATCATTTTCTGAAGCTATCAGTGGACCAACATGTCAGAATGTGTTTGCAACCAAAGCTAACACTCCCTATCTGATTAACAGATCTATTTGCTGTATATGATTATGTGGCTTGAGCCTTATGCATTGTACATGTCATGTGTTCTGTTTATTCCCAATCTGATTTTGTGTTATGAAAAGTAGAGAAAAACAACATTTCAAGTTTTATGATTCAGTAAGACTGGATACTACCAAAGCTTTGTTTGTTTTCCAATGCAGGAGGTTTAGGATGGGAAAGGAAGAGCTCAGAGAAGGCAACACATTATATATATTGTATTTTTAAGATCCATAGAATTTCAGATATTAGCACCACAACTAATATATTCAGATCTGGATTGTAGAAATTGTTATTTTGATGCTTTGGTAGGTGAAGGGTTTGTTTTCTGTAGGGATGTGTACAATTACACTGAGCTAAGCTGAACTGACAGAATTCATGTTAGATCCCCAAAGAAAGTAACTATTTTTTCCAGTACATACTTTTATGTTATGACAACTTTCTATGCCTAGATTTTAAAATAATTTCTGAATTTTCTAGACTACTCTGATTTCAGTAGCATATGCCCTTATTTTTTTACCTGTACATCATCTATCTCAGAACTGTCAATTTTTCACTGCTTTCAGACTCCAAGCTGCAGCTCATGCCCATTGCAGTCACTCTGTGTAGCTTATCGTAGAAGTCAGGATGGACAGCAGAAGACTTCCATCAGTTCCCACTTTAAGATGGTTGGCAAGTCAAAGGACAAAGTAGATGAAAGTCTAGTGAAAGATATTGAATGCTGTGAGTACATAGATTTTTTTGAATACTAATTATATGCAAATGTATTCTGTTTTTTATAAGGGGCACTATAATTGTAGTTTGTCTCTAGTTTCTTTGTAATTTATATTTGAACTGAAATTGAGTTTCATAGCTGTAATGGTTTGTATCCTGTGCAGCAGCTGTGATAAAAGAAAACAAATTGGATTATAAATTTATTAATCTGAAGACAGTTGCGTGTTCCCAATATGTTATTTTGATGATAACTTACATCTTAGGGGAGAATGGCAACAGTTCACCATTTTTGGGGAAATAGAAAAGTAATTTCAGAAAAAAATGGTATTGATAGAATAGAGTAACTATAACTCTGCTTGCTTTCTCTTTGAAATTCATACATTGAGTATTGTAAATATACTCACCATTTTCAGGAGAAAGATGTAATGAAAATTAAATACCAAACTAGTAAATAAGATCCTCAGCATCTGGATTTATAATGTGATTTGTTTTTTTCAGTGCCAGAGTGTGATCTCTGTCTAAGAAAGGAAGACTGGGATAGCAGGTAATATTATTTTTTATCTTTTTGTAGGGGAGAGTAGTAATATAACATTTTGGTAAGCTTTTATGTGCTAGCCACATTTCTTTTTTCATGCTTGGGCTGGACAATCAGTGTAATTTGTTTAGTGGAAGTTTAAAGCACAACTTTGAAGTAGTTGATGCATTGGGGACTTAAGGAGACAAAAGTAATATATATATATATATATATGTACATTTTTATATATATGTATATTATATATATATATATATATATAAAATATATATATATATATATATATTTATTTTTATATATGAAATGTATATATATATATATACACACACACACACACACACACACACACACACACACATATATATATATATATATATATATATATATATATTTATATATTTATGTATATATTTATATGTATATGTATATATTTATAGATGTATAGATGTATATATATATTTATATATTTTTATATTTTTATATAATATATATATATATATATATATATATATATATATATATACAGGTATATATTTATATATTTTATATATATTTATATATTTATATATTTATATATTTATATATTTATATATTTTTATATAATATATATATATATATATATATATATATATATATATATATATATATATATATATATTATGTAATATACACATATCATACATATAGACATCAAACATATACATATATACATAGATACATATACATATAAATTGATACATATACCTATTCATACTTCCATGTATGCATAGAAGCATGTGTATGTGTATTTATGTGTGTCTATATATGTGTATATATTTATCTGTGCCTGCATATGTAATTTCATTAAAAAGGAAACTTTTTTTATGGTCTATTCAAGCTATTTAGGCACTTTAAAGGCAATATTTAATGAGTAGTGAAAATATAGTGATGAGTAAAATGTATCTGTGAATAAGGTTGGTTTATTACTTATTCAGAGGAAATATATGAATATTATTCAGAATGGAATAATGCTGACGCCAGGCTTGATTTGCAGTTTAGGAGTGCAGAATTATCCACGTAAAGGACAGAAGACCCAGTCTCGGCAGGAAACTTCAGCTGTTGTCTTATTGCAGAGGCCAAATGGCCAAATGTATTTTGTTCAACGTCCAAAGACAGGTTGGTATTAACCCCTTGCATCAGAGTGCTTTGCAGCCTGCATGTGGCCCAATACACGGGCTTTAGGCTTACTTGAGCAACCACTTTAGCGACAGGGATGTGGCTTGAAGGCTGGGTGCACACAAATGTATGTGTGGTGACAAGACTCCATGCCTTCCTTTTGCAATGTTATTTTCTCTTTTTCTGCATAAGTGTCTTTAGCTTTTTAGCCAATTTCCATTGTTTATATTTGTCTCTTAATTTCCTTTATCTAGATGGTAATAGACTCTTTTCCTTGCACAGACTCCATATCCTCTCTCTAGGTAGTCCATAACTCAGTGCAATAATAATGACAATGAGTAACACTTTGTTATTTGTTTATTTTTTGTATTTTTTCATATATTAAATTTTCTGTACTACTAACTGCACCGCTGGTCATGGTGGCCAGGAATAGGATCCTGAGCATGGAAATAGCATCCTCCCTGGAGCTGGCATTCTTCTAGTTATGGCATATGGAGGATATATTCCACACTTGTTTATCAATGGAAATAATGTAAAAGCCCCTTCCCAAATGCCCACTGAGTCTAATCACCCTCCAAGAGCTTTGTGCACTTGTAATGAGCCATTCCTTTCACCCAGGCCTTCAGCTGAAATTCTCATGACGGTAAGTTCCTGTCACCCTTGTCCTTAGACAGATTTTCCCATGGCAGCATGTTTATGTCACCAACCCCTCAAGCCAAATATTTTCATGATGTGATGAATGTGATGATATGATTAAGCATTTTTTACAGTTTAAGTGATTTTTAACATTAGAGATTTTTGCTTATGATTCTCATGAACACAATATTTGCTGTCATAAAGAAAAAGGTGGTCTGTACATCAGCAAATATGGTAATTTTTAAAATCTTAAAAATTATTTGCAGGGTTATTAGCCAACTTATGGGAGTTTCCCAGCATTGCCCTCACAAGTGAAGAGGAATCTCAGTGGGAAGAAAGTACTACTCAACAGCTACAGGAGGATTTTGCTGTTCCTGAGTCATATGCTAGCTTGAGGATATTTGTGTCAGATGTTTTACACATATTTTCCCATATTAGACAGACATACAAGTAAGTAAAGATTGCATGATGTTCTTAACTTCACTCTTTTTTTGGGAAAAAAATAAGTATATATTTAGAAATAAGTTCATGTTTTACAACTCTTATTGGAGATGATAAAGTAAAACAAACCTTGAAATTTGAGGACTATTGATTTTTAACTGGCTGTTTGTAAATAAAAGCTCACAATAGTTTCCAGAATGTTTCAGTGTTTGGTCCTATAGTTTCAGGCTGGTGTGGGCAGAAGTTTGTAGTAAAGCACCCTTTTCCATCCATGGGTCTAGTTTTGCAAGTGTTTATTATGATACACAGCATCCATTGCTAACATTAAAGTATATAAATAAGAACTATCTTTTATTTTATATTACAATTCCAGAGTGTATAAGCTATTATTGGATGATAAGAAGCCAGAAGTGATTTGCCCTTCAAAATATCAAGGTTCCCAGTGGATGACGAGAGAAGAATTCATGTCATCAGCAACATCAACAGCCATGAAAAAGGTAAGAAATGTTTACCCTCCAGCCTTTATAAAATTTACCCATTGATGCCAACTGTATATATTATGCAAATCCACTGATTTTAGGTTATTAATTTTATTTTCACATAGATGGGTTCGCAAGAGCTTAATTACCAAGGAGTCAATTTCTAGTCGAACCTGAGCTTTGTTTACTCATTCCCTTGATTATCAGGAACGTGAATATTCTTTTTCATTTCATTTTTCTTTTTTTTTCTTTTTTTTATTTCTCTCTCTTTTCCTTTTTCTTTTTTTTAAATGTTGTTTTTGATTCCTTTTCTTCTTCTTCTTCTTCTTCTTCTTCTTCTTCTTCTTATTATTATTATTATTATTATTATTATTATTATTATTATTATTATTATTATTATTATTATTATTATTATTATCATTTTTATTATTATTGTAATTATTACTATTATTATTATTTATTAATTGATAATAATGATAATGATAATGATAATGATAATGATTACTACTACTACTATTATTATTATTATTATTATTATTATTATTATTATTATTATTATTATTATTATTATTATTATTATTATTATTATTATTATTATTATGATGATGATAATAATAATATAATTGATGATAATATCAATAATGAATAAATTATAATAATAATATAACAAATAACAATAACAATAACAATTGATAATAATGATAATGATAATGATAATGATAATGATAATGATAATGATGATAATGATGATATTGATAATAATGATGATAATGATTGATAATGATAATGATAATGATAATGATAATGATAATAATAATGATAATGATAATGATAATGATATTACTACTACTACTACTACTAAAAATAATAATAATATTGTTATTATTATTACTGTTTATTGCTTTCTTTTTCTTATTCATATTCTTCTTATTCATATTCTTGTTATTGTGTGATTATGATTATGATTATGATTATGATTATGATTATGATTGTTATTGTTATTGTTATTGTTATTGTTATTATTATTGTCACTGTTATTGTTATTATTGTTATTATCATCATCATAAATACTTTTTGTCATAATATATACTTAACAAATGCATTAACTTACATTCTTATTTTATATATTAATTATACTATAGAAAGGAACTGTAAATGAGGCCAAGCTGACTGAAAACTTCCCCTCAAAATAGACTTGTACTTTATCCAACAATTTTTATCAGAAACCTGTCCTTCTTTGCAGATTCTTAAAGCTGTTGAATCATCTGAACAAAAGGCAAAGGTATTTGGTTATGCTATTGTTTGTTCATCTAATTTGTTTTCCATCTTACTTGACTTAACTAATGTAATGTAGATTTATGTAAAAATTTGGAAATATTCCTGACCTTATTTTCAGTGTTCAGTCTTCAATATTAGTCAGCAATACGGCATGGTTTCCTTCTGCTTTTTCACATTTGTCCAGTGGCACTTGTCTCGCTAATAGTCCAGGGTCTGTGTGGTGATTATAATATTGTTTTTGAATAAGAAAATAATGGGTTGAGTTAAAAAGACTAGTTTGGATTAGGGAACTGACTTAGCCTCTATATAATTGCTCTTAAAGTTTTTGTTATATTATCAAAGCTTGTAAGAGTGAAAGAGTTTTGCCTTGAAATTTTGATTTATTGGTAATTGATGAGGATGTGGAAACAATATTTCCATGTTATGAAACCCAAAATAGGTTTTGCTGTAATGTTAGTGGTTTGTACAGTTTTGAGTGTTACATTAGTTCTTCGAGGTGAAGATGCTGGGAGGGGCATATGATTTGTGATTGGCTTTTATTTACTAGAGGTTAATAGCTTGACTTGGCTTGGCTTGTTTTTTCTTATATCTGTAACTGTATTTCTGTAATAGTCAGGTATATATAATAAGCTGTTAAAGAAAGATATTGTAGTTTCTTTTACACATACAAGACTGTTTGGATTCTCTCTCCTGACCTCAATTTCCTTTGTTCAAGTTCAGTTTGTTATATTCTTGATGCTATGTTATCATCCCTTCTCTACCTTGCTAATATACCTAGTTTGTGAATTTAACATCCTATTTCTAGCTGGATATGTTATAGTTATTAAGTGCATTTGCAGTCTTGTAGGCAACCCATTGCCACCGGGTATGGCATGTACATACATGCCATACCCACTGTGAGTTTACTTTATTAATTGTTTTTACTCAAAGATGGCTACACTTGTAATAAGTTACCAATGAGCCAATTACAAGTACTGCCTGTCTCACCCATTTACCCTTTAACTTGATTTACAAAAATATATTAAGTCATCTTATTTTGCTTTTACTAATGTTTAGAACATTATAGTAATTATATTGTCTATAATAAAAATAAGACCTATATTTATAGCATCAGTAAAAAAAATCTAAAAAATCTGTCATAAGGTTTACTAATTGCAGAGACGTTTCACAAAAAAAAAAAAAAAAAAAAAGAGCTCAGCATTTTCCCAGTGGCATTGGGTTAAAGTAATTTATTAGTAAGGCACATGGATAAAGAATTCAGTTATTGCTACAGGTTCTCAATGTTGCCCATGGTTCTCTGATAAAATAGATGCTGTTTATGTCATAAATCACCCATTATTCTCTAAAAGAGAACAACTTTGGTATTGTATTGAAATCAGATGGACATGTATTTCATTAAATATTTACTTACATAGAATTATTACCAATTTAACCTCTTAATTCATATATTTTGACTGGTCATATTATAAGTTTATATTGTTTCGTTTTATATACTAGATTTAACCTGTTCAATCCTGTTAGTTTTGATGCTTGTATGGTAATATGGTTCTGATGCTTTTCAATAGACATTGATATCTATATGTGAATATAGTTATGTTTCATCAGAAAAAAAAAAGGTATGATCAACTGATTTTGCTTTTTACCATCATTTCAGGACAAGAAGCCTAAACGAGTTCAAGAAGAAAAACCTGTTGATGCTAAAAAGCAGAAAACAATATCACAGTTCTTTAACGCATCTGCAAAGAAGCAGAAGTAAAATGCTGCTTCAGCGACAGGCTGTTGTAGTGTTATTTTAGTGTCTTTGTTCTGGAAATGAAACTTATACATAAGAATGATGATATGCAGGTAGAGATATTATTATATTTAGAAAGTATGTTGTGCCATTGTATATTGTCGGTTTTATTTTTTTATCACTGAAGACAGTATTAAAAGTTTAGGTAGATATTGATAAAGACTGATAAAGTAGTTGCAGTTTTTGAAATGTTGAAGGATTTTTTAATGAAAAATTTAAGTGTAATGTACTCTATTTTTATAATTTTTAAATAAATTTTATAGATACAACCATAATCTTTTGACTAAAAATATCCTAGTGTATGTATATTTCTGTCTTTAAATAAAATGTGTGAAATGTTCACTGATTGTTTTCTAACTGTCAATGGTATGACTATATTGATCTCTGAGAATCATTATTCAGAAAATACAAACAACTTTACCATTCAATTATTGATATTTTTCTACTATAAGATGTTTATCAATATTTGGTGGCTGGTGCAGTAATTTTTTGTTGAATGTATATATAATTATATATGTAATTAGGGAGACAGCCAATGGAAATATAAGCACAAAAAGATGCTTTTAAGGTCATATGAATTTCAAGGTATTTCCTTGATAGGTTAAAATGTACATAAAATATGTATCTACTGATCTGCTTTCTTACATTTTCTTTTTTAAGCATTGACATCAATAATGTTTTTTTAACCTGATGTTGCTGGGGATGGCATGTACATACATACCATTTTCACTGTGTTTAGTTTATTGTCTTTATACATAGATGGCTCCACAAGTACTTATTTACCAATGAGCCAATTACGAATACTACCCACATCACCTTGTTACCCTTTTCCTTGATTTTTGGAAATATTTTCTGGCATCTTATATTGCTGTTAGTAATGTTAATAGCACTATGATAATTATATTGTCTTGATAACATCATCAATAGTGATAGCATTAGGAAAAAAAAAAATCAGGTGAGGTCATAAGGTCTACTACTAGACTCCTTTGTGGTTAAGCACTTGTGGACACAGTGCAGAGACCTTTTGTAAAACAACAGTGAACAATACAGTTTCCCAGCAATGGTGGATTAATATATCACCATGATCCAGTGAGGTTACATAATTTAGAAAAAAAAAGAACTTGTCAACACCTATTGTACAAATGAGTATGGGATATAGGAATACTTTATTAAAAATAGTAATGAATGAAATGAATTTTACAAGATGAACACACACACACACACACACACACACACACACACACACACACACACACACACACACACACACACACACACACACACACACACACACACACACACACACATATATATATATGTATTTGTTGTATATATATATTATATGTATGTCTATATGTATATATATATTTACAAATATATTTTTATATATATATGCATACACATACATATTCATTTACATTATATATGTATATATATATGTACATATATACATATATTTACAAAAATAGTTATGGAAACTATATATATATGTATATATACATATATATATATACATGTATATATGTATATGTATGTATACATATGCATATATATATGTATATATGTATATGTATGTATACATATGCATATATATGTATATATGTATATATATGCACATATATGCATATATATCAATATACATATACATACACACATATGTGTATATATGCATATATATACATATATATATATACACATACACATATATGTATATATATATATATATATATATATATATATATATTTGTATTTATATTTATAAAGCTCACTGTATATGTATGTTAGTTACCAGTGTCCCTGGTGAGCCAAAACTTAGACCACAGGGATAACTTGACATGAATAACATGGCAGGGCAATAATAGGGTGGGGGGTGAACAATATCTTAATAAGTAAAACTTTGAACAGAAATGCTGTGTAAAGCTGTAGATGAGATGACAAAACAAGGAGCATACAGTTTGCATCCGAGACTATAGTTCAAAAAGAATACTTCTTGATCAAATAATATACTGTTTGTTGTTGATATTTTATTCTTTGTACAATTGGTTGTGTTCTAGGAATGTACGTACGCATGCATTTATGTATATACACAGTATATATGTATGTATGTATGTACATTTATGCATGTATGTATTTGTATGTATGTATATGTAGTCATGTATGTATTCATGTATGTATATATATGTATGTATGTAAGTGTATGTATGTATGTATGTATGATTGTATGTATGTATATATGTAGCTTATTAATGTATGCATATATGTATGTACGTATGTAGTTATGCGTGTATGCATGTATATGTATGTATGTATGTATTCATGTATGTATTCATGTTTATATATGAATGTATGTACATGTGTAAGTGTGTATGCATGTATATGTATGTATTCATGTATGTATGTATGTATGTGTATATGTAAGTATGTATGTATGTATGTATGTATGTATGTATGTATGTATGTATGTATGTATGTATGTATGTATGTATGTATGTATGTATGTTTGCATGTATGGACATATGCACATATGTATATATATTAATGTATTTATGTACGTATATGTATGTTTGTATATATCTATGGATAAATGTATGTATTTATGTATTTATATGTGTACATTTATATGTATGTACACATGTATATATATATATATATATATATATATGTATATATACGTTCTATCTATCTATAAGTATATATATACACACATGTATATATGTGTATGTAGATATATATATACATATACATATGTGTGTGTGTGTGTGTGTGTGTGTGTGTGTGTGTGTGTGTGTGTGTGTGTGTGTGTGTGTGTGTGTGTGTGTGTGTGTGTGTGTGTGTGTGAGTGTGTGTGTGTGTGTGTGTTTGTGTGTGTGTTCATGTGTGCATGTGTGTATGTATATGTTGTATATATGTAATATACATATATATATATATATTATATACATACATATATATCATATATACATATATATGTGTGTATATATGTATACATATATACATATACATGTATATATATAATTATATATATATATATATATATATTATATACATATATATCATATATACATATATATATGTGTGTATATATATGTATATATATATACATATACGCATGTATGTGGTTGTGTAATTGCGAGTATATATACAATGAACTTTTAGTAGGACAAGCAAAAGTATCATATGACCAGGTACTTCCTATAAAAAGAATGTTTCTCTAATCTGTTACGGTTACATCAGCAAGTATGTATGTATGTTTGTGTGTGCGCATGTGCTACCATTAGTGAATTCATTGGATGAAAGCTTACTAGAATATGAAATAAGCGATTATTTAGATGCGACAAGGAAAGTCACTCTCTCCATGTTGAAAACATCAGACCGAAATCATTTTCCCTAAATAAGCAAATAGATATTTTGAAGCAGATGCCAGAATTCATAATATTTCGCCATTTACTGATGATTATGCTTATTAGTGTTACATCATCATCCTTACTTGTATCACTCTGTAGGAGAGTAAAAATACTTTCGCACAAACAAACATCCATTAGTATTCACTCAAGCCATGTAAGATCGAAACTTTAAAGGAATCAGCACTCGATTTCAACCAATTACCTTTAATCCATCAAACTCTTCATTGAATAACTTTCAGCCTCTGACTCGTCCGGGCAGCGGTAATAGCTACTGTCTATTGCAACCGATCCACATCGTCCATAATTTCATAGCATAAGTGGGTCGCGGTCAGAATTGCATCATTCTCCCGGGAGATTGATAACCTTCTTGGCAGTGGATAATAAAGTTGTCCCATAAAACACACAAGCAGGTTAAATATGCCCTTTTAATAAGCCAAACTACCTCGTCATTATCTACTCTTTCGACAGGGTTCGTCCCTTGTTTCGCCTGCTCGTCAAAAGGTAGATGTATTCATTGTGATCTGTGGATTTCTTTCTTTTAACGTTATTGTATTAAACCAAGGCGAATGTATGTGTGTGTGTGTGTGCGTGCGTGCGTGTACATGTGTGTAGTTTGTGTGTGTGTCTGTCTTTGAATGTGTGTAGTGTATGTACGTGCAGTATATCATGTGTTGAGAGTGTATGGGCAGAAAATAAGTGTGTTTAACTGTACGTGCGTTTACATAATATTTATTTTGTGTATTTCAACTGTGTGCGTATCCATGTGCACACGCATAATGTATATGTATGTGAATATATACAGACAGGTTCAAATGCCTTAATGTGTCAGAGCTGGAATGTTTATGTGGAATGTGGATTGCAAGTATCTTGTTGCTAGATTACTGTATATATTGTGTAGATAATTGAATGTGCTCGGATGTATCAGCGATGGACTGTATTAGGAATGATCTGGACGAAAAAGGCTCGACATGTGAAGAGGCAATAAAATCAGCAAAATGAAAGCGAGTAATAACATATAATTTACCTTACATAGAAGTGGGGATAAAGGTGCATTAATTTTCCAAAATCTTACAATACCAGGAAAGCTATCGGATTTAGTTATATATAATGGAATAATAATACTCATAATGATAGTATGATACATAAGTTTATTTTACTGACCAGATATATTGTCAACATTTCTGCCTCGGAAGATTATACTTTAGGGTTGGAATATTATTTGAAGGTTTTCATATCCGTGATGAGCTTCATTGAAGATAATAAATATTGTTGAATGCATAATGTAATTACAGTAAAAAATTATAGTTATTTTTGTGGATAGTTTACCATATGCGTAAGAAGTAACGCATATCTTGGAATCCCAGACAGCTATGAAGATGCCCACTTTTTCTCTTACACCTTTTTCCTTGTATTTTACCTTTCTCATATACTGTGGTTGTGAAATCTTTTATATCAGCAATGCTCTAATGAATTGCTTACGTCGGCATGCGAATTATGTCTTCGTAACTGCGTGCCTTCAACGTTCTCTTAGGCAACGGGAATTATAAAAAAAAAAAAAAAAAATCTCGGGCACGTCGATCAGCGAGCCCGCGAGCATTGCATACTCGCTCGTTATTCACCCTCATAAAGTCAAAATTAATTAAGAGTATTATTACATACTTCATACCCTCCCCTTCCTTCCCCTCCCCCCTTCCGAGTGGGTAGCAGGTCGAGGCCTGGGAGGTGATAGCAGCTGGAGGGCGACATTTACTTTCACTGGTGCCATGTTTGGGAGGCGGGCACCAGTTGTGGTTGGTTGGTGGTAGATGGGGCATATTGTGGTCCTTCCAGATGGATGGGGCATTGTGGGACTGGCAGTGGTTGCAGGACATTATGCCACTGGTAATGACAGAGGGCGCAGACTATGGCTGGAGGAGGTGATAGGTAGTCGCTGGGTACGAAAGGGCATCGACGTAATCTGGCGACCCATCTGGGAGGTGGCACATTTATTACTCTTGATATTTCTATGTGCTGAAGAGATAGATTAAATTATCGACAAGTGAAAATATAAATAAATAGATGAATATATAATTAGGTAAACTAATGCCCGGGTAAGCTGATTAATCTGTCTGTTACTTCTGAAACAGTTGAAGGCACAATGATCATGAATTATTTAAATGATCGTAGGTCCATGTAACGGTATCATAGGAAAATGCATTGCATATACTATAATAATAGATGGTAATTTTCTAGGTCCTTAACTCTTTTCGATTCACGGACTCCTTTAAGAAAGCAACGGAGGAGCCCTTCCCCAGAAATATTCATATAAACACAATTGTGTACAGTATACCTGATTTATTTGAATTTGATTGTCTGATACACACATGAGATACGCAAAGTATTATTAAACTTTAAAGTAAACAATCCAAATAACACACTAATATATAAGTTATTTTTATCTGTTCCTCATGGACCCCAGGTTAAGAGCCCTTACTGTAGATCATGAGAGTAAATCACCTACTACGATAAGGCGATGTCTAAAAGTAATACAAAGAGGAAACTACATTGGACTGTTTTAGCTAAACTGCCGTTAAGCGCGGGCTCGCCTGATGACCACAATTCTGTTTCTCAATTGGGTTCACCTAACACTACTAAGCTAATTACTGTCTGCTTTTGTACGTGGCACTGAAGGCATGATATCTAATTTTCTTCAAAACTCTTTACAAGAATATAAAACGCAAAGCAATCTCATATTACATTATAATTTCTTTGGTGTTTTCTAATGGCCGTGGGCGAAGTGTAGCGCCCTGCACACTGGAATGAGATTAAGCTTCTGTGCAGTTAAGGATACACGTAACCTATAATTCGTATCCTGAATGTGTCATCATCAACCAGTCCAGTATTTTGATTCAAAAGTTTGGTCGTTAAACGTTCTTTTATTACCAGGGATAAATAAGAAGGAATTGGTGGGAATATTATCATGTAAATCTAAACATAACAGGCACCCCGGGAGAGACATTCAAAAATCCATTTGGCAATTACTTTGATAAATGTGACCCGCATTCATCTTTTAATTTGATACGCATAGATATGATATACTGACTCGAACAGCCTTCTGGTTATGAATAATAAACTACAGGAGACAATAATAAAATCAAATTTTTTAACTGAACTCTGATTCGTTAAAAATACTTGACAATTTATTTTGTTGAAACGTGGGCGAGGAAAATCTTTATATTTTTGGACATGTGAAGTAACTTTGGGTAAGATCTTAAAATTTGGTTATGGAGTAAAATGCACAAAGGAAAAAACGGCATGCGGAACAGAGTAACACGAAAACCTTACCGAGAAACCAGATCATCCGTTACACAAACAGCAGTTAAGATGAATCAGCATATATTAAGAACCACAATATGACTGATTTAACTATACAGTAATTTTACTTGATTTTACTTTTTAATTTTCTTCAGCGCCCCGACAGGAAGATTAAATTATTGAAAATCTGTGGCTAACCATGAAATGAGCATTTGCATTTACAGCTAATATTCATATAGAAAGTATATAACACTTAGAGCTCGTCTGAATGACGTGTGTTTTCAAAAGCGTATGAGGAAATGGAATTCTGAGCAACGCGAGTTTGTGATGATCCTGGCACTTTTGGAGGGAAGTTCGCCATCGGACGCCTCTCCACGTCATCCAATAGTCTTCGGCAAGACTTTCCCGCCAGTTTTTTTCCAGTGATTAAATTTGCGGTTGAAACTCTAAGCCCATCCGATAAGTAGGAAATGAATTGCAAATTCATCTTGTTCTGAATATCCTCTAGACTCGAAGCTCATAAAGTAAGTATCGAGCCCAGGCGTGCCAGTGCGCCCCGTAAGTGGTGCTTAGTGACAGCCTCGCCATGGGAAGTTGACTCACGCACGCGTGTCCAAGGCGTCCTAGGCAGGCAAAAAAAGTGCGTGCGTGCCAAGCAGTGCATCGATGTGCGGGTATGTCAAAGAGTTCCCGCTGTTTGCTAGATGCATCCTTTGTCTACACGCTTTTCATCTTCTTCGATCGATAAAAAAGGAAATGTCGCAGCGCACATCCCGGATGCGCTCGTAATCAAACGATATTTTATCCCGCACGTACGACGCTCACTCATCCGCCCTCGTGATGGATGGGGCATGCGCGGTGCCCGCCCGAAAGGCGCAGACCGCAAGTCATACCGCGACCGCAACTCGCCGGCTGCGGATGCGGGAGAATAAGGCGGCGGAGGCGAGAATACAACGCAGCAACAAGATTGTCGCAGATGCATTCTGAATACGAAATGAAGATGCGCACACTCACAAATGCGTTTATTTAGAATATGATATTTGTAGAATTATTGCCCAGTAAAATATATATGCTTACACAAACACACATATACATATATATACGTATATATATATATATATATATATATATATATATATATATATGTTGTGTGTGTGTGTGTGTGTGTGTGTGTGTGTGTGTGTGTGTGTGTGTGTGTGTGTGTGTGTGTGTGTAGGTATGTTTACATACATTTGTCTTTTACATATAAATATAACTAATCAGAAAGGAGGAAGAAAGTATAGTAAAAGCGTAAAAACAAACGAATGGAACAACAAGAGCCAAATGTGAACGGAGCCCAAGTGAAAAGTCCAACTTCAAAAGCAATAAAAAAGGAACGCGAAATAGATTTACATCGGAGACGAACCTACATTTAAGGGCATAATAATGTTGTCAATGACCAGTAAAGCTGTGCAAGACCATCATATATCAATATGATAAATGTCTGGATAATAGCGTAGGTTAATGATAAATGTGTAGATAATGACATGTGAAAGGACCATTAAGGCGAGAGAAACAGAGGTTGTGGCAGCGCTAAGCCTCGGGAGAGACGCCATCAGGACCGTCGTTGCTCACTTGCAGTCACGTGATCAGACGCGAGGAAAGGCGGTCGAAGTCGTCACTGTCTCCCTTTTCCTCTTTGCTTATTGACGATCGGATAAAAAGAAAATCTGTCTCCTGTTTATGGAATATGTGAAAAAAAAGTGTTGTCTTCCTGATAATGAGCGTTGAAGACTTGACTTGCTGGTCTATTGTGCTATAACATTTTAACTTCAGTGTATATGAAACGTGTCCTTATCTCCATGCTTGATCTGAATACTTAATCCAAATATACCAGTCTTTCATCTAAAGCACTGGAGGAGAAGAAAATATATGTAAAACTAATGCGTAGGAACTGCAACCTTAGTAACGCATGAGTAATTATGAGATACGGTAAACGCCATCTTGATTATCTCTTGCAGAAGGCACGCGCCGCATTCCTTCTCTCTTAGTCACGTGATTACTACGTTTTGGCGGGAAGGAGTCACTGAGATTAACGAATTCATCCGAAAAGTAAATATTGACATTTGATAATCTTTAGATGTTGAGATATCTTTATTTGCTGTGGCAAATTTAAATTCTAGTTTTTTTTTCTGTCATAGGGAAAGACGTTCTTTTAAGGTAGTTCATGAAGTTCATTTGCAGAAGGAAAAATAATATTTTGGCGGGAAAGGACACCACGTGGAGTCTGATCTTAGTGAGATCATGTAAATATCAACATTCAAAGGGAATGAGTCATGCCATCTATTTACCTTTCCTTTGATCCTCGCTATTCAACTCCGCTCATAATTCTCCGTTGCAGCATGAGAAGCACTTTATCTCGTAAGCTCTGTGACCGGATGAATATTGTCCACGTCTCTAAGTTGCAAATAGTGACGGCCTTCTTGCGCTATACCTTCGATAAGTCATTAGTAGAGCAATATGTCTATGTTGCTTTAGGATGTGATACAAATTATACAAAGTATAGCTTGTATAGTTATTTGATGTGCAATAAAATATATAAGAAAAAAACTCTTGTTATGTGTCAGTCAGTTCATATTGACATATATGAAGTGACTGCGACTTTCATACAAGTCACAAACTTTGAATTAGAAAAGCCATATCCATACATATTTTGTTTCCGCTAAATTTCAAAATATATATGTATTAATACCCACAAACATATATTTGCTATATATCTGCAGTTTCCTTTGCAGGTGTTACATAAACTTCGCATTTCTGTTTTAACAACTAATACTCATTAACAGAGATAGATCATAACCACATACAATGCCATATCCCCCCAAACGTGGGCGTATCTGGCATATTGCCTTACGGGCTACCACGATTTCTATCAGGCCTTTTAGCCTTGTCCATGAAAACAAATTGCAAGCACGAAACACCAATATGTTTTCACGGTTTTCGTATTTTCATCCAGCTTTCTTGAGTTAACACTAATAGCGAATATTTGTTGTGACCGAGAAACTAGGCATTATTCCCCAGTATTTATGTTAAAAAAAAAAATATATATATCTCAAGTGTTTCATAACCATACGACAAACGTCACGATCAGTTAAAAAAAATCGGTTAGTATATGTATATAAACCAAAGTGTGAGTTCCTCTCCAGTCAGCTGTTTCTACAGAAAGAATTCCGACAAATCTGAGAAGAGAGAGACTTAGGGAAAGAGAGAACGAGAGCGAGAGTAAGAGTAAGGGTGATGTAGATAGATAGGTAGATAGATGGATATATATATAGATAGAAAGATAGATAGATAGACAGATAGATAGATATGTAGGAAGATAAATAGACAGATAGATAGATATGTAGGAAGATAAATAGAGAGATAGATAGACAGACTGACCGATAGAGATATAATTAGACTGATAGATAAATAGATAGATAAATATATAAAAAGATAGACAGATATATAGACAGACAGATAAATAGACACACAGACAGATAGACAGATAGACAGAGAAAGAGAGAGAGAGAGAGAGAGAGAGAGAGAGAGAGAGAGAGAGAGAGAGAGAGAGAGAGAGAGAGAGAGAGAGAGAGAGAGAGAGAATACTTCCCTCACGTCGCCCAGAATTACCTTTTATGCAAATGAGAGTCTTATATTGCTCAACAAATCCCTTACTTCATGTTATCTGCCTAATCTGTGATATGATGCGCCAACACGCGCGATATAGGATGAAATATTTTCTTATCGTTAATCGGGCGGAAAAAGAAACGGAATTTGATAAGAAGCAAGTTATTCGATATATACGTTCTGTCAACACGGGGGTGTACTATCTAAAGACTTTCATTACTGATATGAAGAAAAATGTTCAAAGATATTTCAAAAGGAAAGCAGAGACAAAAGGCAAAGATGGCGTGTCACTTAAAACCATGCTGGTAATCAAGCATTTATTAATGTTTTGCATTTATTATGTCTCTAACTTCAGAATAGTGTTCGTACATGCAGTATATTATACAGTATATTAACCACAAATCTGGAAGCCCATTGACTTATTAATCATCATTATCATTACGCATCATCTCATTATTAATCATCATCATTATCACTCCTCATCATTTCATTATTTTTATCTCATTATTGTCCATCATCATTATCATTACCTATCATCTCTTTACTTATTCCTCATTTCTTTACTTACTCAATTGCACATCTCTTTATGATTCATACTCTCACCGTCATCATTATCATTACCAATCACCTTTTTATTTCCTCACCATCACTACCCTCACAACCCATCTCCCCCCCCCCCCCCCCCTCCCAACCGGAAGCCTCTCCCCTCGGCCTTTTTTCCTTCCGGAGTCAAGGGCCCGTGACGGAAGCGGCGGCGTCGGGGTCACGGGAACTGGCCTCTGGAGTGCCTCCCTATTGAGACAGCAGCGCGAAGGGAGACCGAGGAGCGCTTCTATAAAATGTCTGTGGAGCTCGATGCCTTCCTGTGCCGCTGTGAATTAATGGCGTGGATTTGCCTCTTTTCTCGCGCGAGGACACCGGAAACGACAGGATGTTGGCTCGCTGTGGTTTGTGGGCTGGGTGGGCGGAGACGAGGATGCACTGAAGTGATAGTGAATAATAATGGTGTAGAGATGATGATTTGTTTGATTGTGTTTATTTGTGGCTAAAACTTCAGGCTAATATTCTGAAGAGCGTTGGTTGGTAATGGTAATGCTGTGAACATTACAGTTAATATATAAAATTAAATTCCATACTGTTAAATCTTTGGCTATTACGGATTAAAGATCCTCTTCCTATCTACTATCATATTCACAATTACAGAAAGACAGAAGAAACCACAGAACTGTCATGGACATTCTCATGAAATTGGTAATATTCAAATAATGTCTCTTGGTGAGGTTTTAATTCCAAACCATTATTCGGTGTATATACTAACGACAATAAATATAATTTGAGCTTTAACATTACATATTTCTGTATATATTTACACACACACACACACACACACACATACGCATCAACATCATCATCTCATCGGGGGGCTAACGCCGACGGTTGTGCATGGCCGCATCCAGCCACGGGGGTCCCTCGCAACAGGACTGATCGAGCTGCCCAAGCTATGACCTCCTAGGTCGTCCCACAGGCCTCCTCCACCCAGAGAGACAACCTGATGGGCAGGGTCATTCAAAGGGAAACGAGCTAGGTGCCCACATAACCTGAGTTGGTGGTCCCGGATTATGCAGGTAACAGGCCCCATGCCAGTCTCACGGTG
>NC_061830.1:35711854-35716854 GCF_019202785.1 Penaeus chinensis
TTGTTTCATTGTATTTAGATCATAAGACTACCTTCCCTTTATTCTCATTCCACAAATTTCATCTTCTTTCTTTCATCTGTATCTTTTCTGTCCAAAACACATTTTTAAAAAGCGCCTCTCTCTATGTAATGCATTTTTTTTTTTTATATTTTTTTTTTCATGTCGAGTGTTTAATAAAAAGATTATACATATCATATCATTGAAAAGTTATGCGCCAGAGTCAAATAAGCATAAGCGAAAGACAGGTTGAACTGGTCTTATGGAAGGAGAGAGAGAGAGAGAGAGAGAGAGAGAGAGAGAGAGAGAGAGAGAGAGAGAGAGAGAGAGAGGAGAGAGAGAGAGAGAGAGAGAGAGAGAGAGAGAGAGAGAGAGAGAGAGAGAGAGAGAGAGAGAGAGAGAGAGAGAGAGAGAGAGAGGAGAGAGAGAGAGAGAGAGAGAGAGAGAGAGAGAGAGAGAGAGAGAGAGAGAGAGAGAGAGAGAGAGAGAGAGAGAGAGAGAGAGAGGGAGAGAGAGAGAGAGAGAGAGAGAGAGAGAGAGAAGAGAGAGAGAGAGAGAGAGAGAAGAGAGAGAGAGAGAGAGAGAGAGAGAGAGAGAGAGGGAGAGAGAGAGAGAGAGAGAGAGGGGGGGAGAGAGAGAGAGAGAGGGGGGGGGAGAGAGAGAGAGAGGGGGAGAGAGAGAGAGAGAGAGGGAGAGAGAGAGAGAGAGAGAGAGAGAGAGAGAGAGAGAGAGAGAGAGAGAGAGAGAGAGAGAGAGAGAGAGAGAGAGAGAGAGAGAGAGAGAGGGAGAGTGAAATAGATAGATGTCAGAAAAGGTAGAAGAGAGAGAGAGAAAGAGAAAGAGAAAGAGAGAGAGAGAGAGAGAGAGAGAGAGAGAGAGAGAGAGAGAGAGAGAGAGAGAGAGAGAGAGAGAGAGAGAGAGAGAGAGAGAGAGAGAGGATGAGTCAGCCTGTACTTTCCTGTTGGGAGATCTGCACTGATATTGTAAGAATTTTCCAATGTCTTTTTTATGCATGACATAGGCAAAGTCTGGCTAGTTATGCCGTGTATGAAGGTTTGGTATCCTCTATTCCATTACTGGTTTATAATGTTTTAATTCTTATTCGCATATTTGAGAAACAAAAAAACAAATACATATGTTTACGTACATATGCACAGCACACTTACAAAACACACAAAAACGTGTATATGTATGTTTTTATTTCAAGGAATGAGAAATACTAAATTCTTAGAGGTGATCTACCTCACGGAAGGACTTTCGTTTATGGCTAGATAAAAAACGGGGATTTTGAAAATGACAAACGAAAGATCACGAACCTGTTATTCAAAAGAGAAGGCAGAGAACCGTAAAGAAGGAAGGCTGGTGGCAGAGAGTTCAAAGAGAATAAAGGCTGATGGCAGAAAATTAAAATAGGAGAAATTTTGGTGGCAGAGAGTTGAAATTGAAAAAAAAAAATGGTGGCAGAGTTGAAAGAGAATAATGTTTGGTGACAGAGTTGCAAGAGAATAAGGTTTGGTGGCAGAGAGATAAAAGAGAAACACGTTGGTGGCAGAGAATTTAAAGGGAAGAAATACTAGTGGTAGAGTGGGGAAACAGAAGAAGGATTAGAGGAAGAGAGTTGAAAAGAAGAAAAGTATATTGGCAGAGAGTTAAGCAAGAAGGAAGACTGGTGACAGAGAGTTGAAAAGAAGGAAAAAAATGGTTGCAGAGTTGAAAGGAAAGAGAGACGTGTTGCAGAGAGTTGAAATGGAAGAAATCTAGTAGTAGAGAGTTAAAAGAGATGGAACACTGGTGGCAGAGAATGGAAATAGAATAAAGACCGGCGGCAAAGAATCAAAACATATGAACTTTAAAAGGAGAAGCAGGACAATCAACAGAGAGTTAAAAGCGAGGAAACGTAGGTGGCAGCAAGTTGAAAGCACCTGACCCGAGCGTGCAGGCAGATTCGTGAAGTTAGTGTTGGCAGGCTTCCCGCTCTGGCCAACTCCTGTGAAAACACCTCATGGCCCCAGATCGTGATGGAGATTCAAACACTTTTCGCCGTAAAACCAACGCTTGTTCCGCAAGTTCTCGCACCCGCGGTTGGCATCTTGGGTCGCAAGTGATACAGAGAATTGGTTTTCCTTTTCTGTCTTTCTTTTTTTTTTTTTTTTTTTTTTACTTTTGGTTATTTTTTCCACATGAAATTTGATCGAAGTTCTAAGATATTGTCATGTGCATAGAGAATCTTCCTTGCATACTTTTTTAAACACTTTATTTATTTAACACCTATTTATTAATTCATCTATGTATGTTTTCATTTATTTATCTCTTTACTCATTTATTCATCAGTCTCTTTGTATGGTCTGTTAATTTATCTATCTATGTATTCATTAATTTACATATTAATTTATCAATTTATATTATCTATTGGTATCTATTGGTTTGTCACCGGGCGGATAAGTAGATGTCCGAGTAAAAAGGTTTTGTAGTTTTGTAGTACTGATGTTTTGGGTTGATTAGCATGATGAAGGGGATTGTGAGGCGTATAATGGGTAGATTTTGAAATTTATCTCTGTGTATCTGTCTTTATCTGTATGTCTTTCTGTGTGTCTGCTTGTAAGTCTGTTAGTCTGTTTCTCTTTCAATTTCTCTTTCTTTCTCTCTTCTCTCTCTCCTTCTTTCTGTCCCTGTCTCTGTTTCTCTCTCTCTGTCTCTGTCCCTGTCTCTGTCTCTCTTTCTCTCTTCCCTCTCTCCCACCCACTCTCTCTCTTTCTCTCTCTCTCTCTCTCTCTCTCTCTCCCCCCTCTTCTCTCTCTCCCTCTCTCTCTCTCTCTCTCTCTCTCTCTCTCTCTCTCTCTCTCTCTCTCTCTCTCTCCCTTTATCTCTCTATCCCTCCCTCTCTCCCTCTATCTCTCTCTATCCCCCTTTCTCTCTCGCTCTCTCTCTCTCTCTCTCTCTCTCTCTCTCTCTCTCTCTCTCCATCTCCTTTCTCCTTCTCGAGTTAAGTCGAAGGTTTACGTTCTCTGAGAGTTCTCTTGTTACCTATATTTTAAAGATTTTATGAACACATTTTCCATATTCCGCAAGCACGAATTTGGACTCTGGAGATAATCTTATCTGATGGCGCGGCATTTTCATAGTGCTCGGGGATATTTAAGTTATTTTAAACGAGACGCAGTTGTACACACATACACACTTACAAGCACACATACACGCATACAAACACGCACACACACATTCACTTAAGATTAGAAGGCTGATAATCATATAGACGATTATAATTTTGCTATATGTTTTTACATGAAGGAAAATACTAGAAATATGGCCTTGGAAAACATTGCAGAAAATAAATAGTAAGAGAAATGCATTTTTTTTTTTTTTTACGGATATCACTTCACCATTAGCAAAGATTCTTTGGCGGAAACACTGGTAATAATAGGTAAGGAGTGAACGCCAGTGGGAAAGTGAAATTAGTTTTTTTTTTTTTTTTTTTTTTTTTTTTTTTTTTTTTTTTAGCAAGAAACAAAATACGATAAATAGGGTCGAAAAGAGTACGAGGAAAAGAATATATGAAAAAAAAAAACGAACAAGAAAAATGGCAATGGCAAAATCAAATATCAAGAATAATAAAAAAGGGAAATGTAATAATTATAACATAATATATGAATATGAGGTAATTAGGAACAGATAAAGAGTAAAATGAATCTAAAAAAGCCATGGCCAAAAATCAAAGACCTATAATTAGCTAAATAAAAGACGTAAAATAAATCATAAGAAACAAAAAACAAAGAAAAGATGAAAAACAAATGAAACAAATAAAAGGCATACAAAATAATATACAAAGTGAAAAAGACCAAAAAGGGTAAAACAGGAGAGGAAAATAAAACTAAGATCCTAACAAAATTATAATAAGAAGAAAAAATCAAAATATTATATAAAAAAAGTGTTAAGAATCCTAATAATGTTCGACTAAATGGCAAAATCTTGATAATCAATTCAGATAGATAATCGATTTGCAAAAAAGATGATAGACAGATGAAAATACGTTATATAAAATAACACATAAAGAGATAATAGGAAATGTAAATAGATAATAAAAACAAAAAGGTGATATCAGATAACAGAAATAAGATATATGACAAGAGAAGATGGAAATAGATAAAATAGATAAGAGGAAATTGAAATAAATAACAGATAAAAAGGTGAAAGTAGATAATGAAAACAGATATTGTACAAAGATTTAAAATATGATAAGAATAGATAACAGATAAAAAGTTGATTACAAAAAAAGGTGTTACATGAGAGGCCTTTTAGATATAGATGAAAAAAAGGCTGATAACTATAGATAAACAGACAGGTAAATTTAGACAATAAGGTCGAGGATAATAAATATTATAAAATGATTATAGAAAACGATAAAAAAAAGATAAATCAATTTAGAAAATGGAAATAGGATTACATAAAATTACTGATGAAAGAAAGCCCATAAGAAGAGATAAAGAAATTGAAATAAATAAAACGGCAAATAAAGTTAGATAAAACAGGGTGATGAAAGTATTGAAATATATATAGAAGTTGTCTATGGTAGATGAAATGGCTGAAAATAGATAGATGATAATGTATGTCATCTTGATATACTAAAAGGGGCAAAAAATGAGCATAAAATACATCGCATTCTTGCAACTCTTTTTTTCAGTTTACGATTCCTCTTCCACTTAACTATATATATTAATTATTTAAATCTACAACATATACTCCTTTTCAAAAAGTAGCATAACCAGCATGTACCCGGTGCCACTCCCTCGCCCCGATGTCTTCCGCCGAAATTTCCCGAGAGCCTTAAGGAGGGAGCGACTGGAAACAGCATCGGCCTCCCCATCCACTGACCCGCGTTAAGCCATCCCGGGCGCGTCAGGACCGTTTGCTAGCTATCAGTTGTACCTAAATTTCACAACGCCAATTAGACTAGGCACTCAGCCATCGAACAGCTTAATAAGCCGCTAATTATGCCGATCCCGACT
>NC_061830.1:35721854-35729354 GCF_019202785.1 Penaeus chinensis
ACTATGACTAATATAGTGGGAAAAGCTAAATATTTATGGATACGAGCCTAGGAAAGGGCGGTTGTGCACGTTCCCGGATGTAAACATAAACAAACCAAGGAAGAAATTCGCCCACGTGGTAGCGATATTCTCTCTAGTTTTACATGAAGCATTCTTAAATACCAATTCACCCACTTGCTAAATGGATTATGAATGTCGATTCGTTTTAAAATCAACATCAACCGAAATACATTTAATGATATTATGATCATCCCTAAAAAAAAAGTAAATACCAAGACAACTTTCGGACTCGTTTTAGAATACCGCGACCTACGATATAGATGCAACAAACATTGACTCTTCCTAAATTATGACGAGCGTAACCCAGCGACGACAAGAGATCCGGACCTGGTGCTAGACCCCTTTTAGCTCGTGATATATATGACAGCGGTTCTGATCGCCAATATTTAAAGCGAGACAGATGATTGTAACCCAGCGTAGCTATTAATAGCTAGTAAACACACACGCATCAGTTCTCCACGACAGCAGTGAGTTGTCCCAGAGTTTAGAAAATATGAACCAATGGCGGTTTGTCCATTTATTCAAGCGGAGAAGCGAAGCATGACAAGCAAATTGTATCATGCACCGAGAAGAAATCAAACGGGCAGCAATTACGAAAGAATGTTTGAACTCATGCTTACTGTTGGCGTCGATAAATGTTAATTAGACTGTAAAAAACACTTTTATATATATTATTGCCGAAGTCGTCGCATTATGAATGGCTACGCTAGGCCATAAACTAAGAATAATAATTAAAGGATGAATATTTCATTCCGAATCCTGGTAATGTTTTAGAATGAAATTTATCAACGTACTGTTCATTATTCTCTTGTGTCAACATTGATGTTTTTGTCATAATATTGTTATTAGCGATCTTATTTTCATCATTAATGCTGTTAATTTGATTTGTATTCTGTCATTATAATTAATGATGACAACAATGATAATGATAGTAGTAATAGTAATCATAATAATGGTAATATTGATGATAATAATACCTATAGTGATAATAATAAAAATATCACTGAAGATGCAATTAAAGCTGACATTGATAATACCAATACTAGTCTCTAATATCATGATTTGAATAATTAAAAAGACAATGCTAATGATAACGAGATACTAAGGATGGTAATGATAATGGTGAATATAATGTTAGCATGTGAATCTGTTATTAGTATCATTGTTAAAATTAACTATTATTATTATTATTTTTTTATTATTACCATCGTTATCACTTTAGGTTATGATCGTCATTATCATCGGCGATATTATAATTATCATTATGATTACTATTCCTGCGATCATAACCACTGTGACTGTTATTAATACTGACATTATTTTTAACATCGGTGTTAGTGATATTGTCATCGTTATGATAACCATAATCATCATTGTCATGATTATCAGCATGATTAAGACGAAAATCATGCATCTTATGTGATCTTAACACCGCAGTAATTCTCTAGCGTCCTTCTTCCTCCCTCTCCTCCCTTTCTTCTCCCTACACTCTCTTCTTCCTCCCTTCTCTTCCTCCCCTCCTTCACATTTGTCTCCCTCCCTCCCTCCCTCCCCCTCCTCTTTCCTCCCCTCCCTTTTTCTTCTCCCTACATTCTCCTCCCTCTGCTCCCTCCATTCCATCTCTTCTCCTTTATCCTCCTCCTCTCCCTCCCTTCCCTCTCTTCCTCCCCATCCTCCTCCTCTCCCTCCCCTCCCACCCTTCCCTCTCTTCTCCCCTATCCTCCCCCTCCCCCTCCCCCTCCCCCTCCCCCTCCCCCTTCCCCCACCACCGGCCGAGGCGTTGGACGACGCGCCGCGCATAGATAATGGCGCGATGTGTTATCCCGGCAATAAACAGCTAATTAGCCTCGTGATGAACTCCTCAATGACCAATTAGATTAAGAGCCGAGACTGGAGGATAGGCTTCACGCTGGTCTCCTTCGCCTGCTTCGCCTGCTGCTCCTTCCCCTGGTTCTTCATTCCCTGCTTCCTCTTCCCCTGGTTCTTTATTCCCTGCTTCCTCTTCCCCTGCTGCTCCTTTCTCCTTTCTCTGCTTTCCCTTCGTTTGGTATTTTTTTTTTTATCTAATTTCCCTTCTTCTGGTTGTTCTTTATCTGTTTTCCCATTCCTTGCTTCCTCTTCTCCTGGTTCCTCTTTCTCTGCTTTCCTTCCCCCTACTGTTCCTTCAATTGGTTCTTCCTTCTCTGTATTCTCTTCCTTTGGTCCTTCTTTCTCTGTTTTTCCTTCTCCTGCTGTTCCTTTCCTTCGTTTTTTTTTCTCTGCTCTCCCTCTCCCTTTTGCTTCTTTACTTGCTATTTATCTAACTGCTCTTCCCTTCCCTGCTTCCCCTTCACCCCGATTCTTCTTTCTCCTACTTCCTCTTCCTCTGCTCCTACTTCTTATCCCGCTTCTTAATGACGTCAGCAGGAGAGAGGACCAAGGGGGGGGGGGGGGCGTTCTCACGTCAGACCTGCTTGAGGATATTGCGGGTAGGGGGGGTGGGAAGCAGGAGGGGAGGGGGGGGGGTAGGTAGATGTGTAGGTAAGAGGGATGAAGCGAGAGAAAGAAGATGGGTAAATTATTAAGATAGGATAGATAAAGGGTAATCTTAGTGAAAGATCCAGAATAGTTTTCAGTGCGATTGCCTCACAAAAGGTAATAAAAATTAGTAAAATAATATGGAAGGAGAAATTTATGTGTATGACGTATCTTTCTTTATTTATAGATATTTAGACACCACCGAATCTATATATCTATCTATCTATATATGTACACACACACACACACACACACACACACACACACACACACACACACACACACACACACACACACACACACACACACACACACACACATATATATTCGTGTGTGTGTGTGTATTTATATACCTGATGGCCTGTGTCCCACTGATGGCAGAAGAAGGTGTTGTGTTTCTCCTGGATACAGCGTATTTATATTGGGAGAGACGCTTACACACACAAACACGCACAAGTGTTCACGGTTTCTGTGAATATAGTTTATTATGGAAAGCAGAGAAATTACATAAAAAGGAAATGCACATAATTACAAACAAAACCTGAACTAGTGTCGAAATGCTTGTGCTTTTGCCTGTACGTATGCGGATGTGAATGACGTAAGCAAGAGGTAAAAGATTATAGGGGTAAACAACTCTATAACTCCGCCAACAGCGAGAAAAGATTGAGCAAATGGAGTTGACTCACAGGTTATTACAGGCCTCCTCGCCATAGCCACAGGAAGCGGCTGGTAAATCGTGAAAACTAGGAAGCTCCAGCAACATTCATTATGCTCGCAACATTGCAGTGGCGCTCTGGATGAAAATAACATTAAGGCTTCTTCTACTTAGCTTATTTTCTTCTTGCTACAAATGTTTAAATATGGATCGTCCTTAATTCACGAACGCGAATTTCTTCCGTACTCCCGTAATCAGAGCCTCTTCTGAGGCGGACAGGCGCTCCACGTTTCCCCTGTTTTATGATGCACTGATTGTTTACGGCCACGGACATGAAAACAGAAAAGGTGATATTAACTTCGCGGGAAAACATGAACTCGTGATTCTGCTGAATAAAGAGCTATACCACGCCTTACCTGTGTAAACGTGAGCCAGGTTAGGCGCGTCGGCAACCGGATCCCGCATGCTATAAGGCTCACAGTCCGATCAAGGGACGAAGGAAAAAGGTTATAAAAAAACGCATCGAAGAAACTAATCGGCAACTCGTGTCACACCTTCGCCTGTGATATCGATGTCAATAAATCTCCAGTGACAATTTGTGCAATTATTTGTTTGTGAAGCCTCGCCTCTATCTGCCTGGCCGCGGGATGGAGGAGAGGGTGTGCGGGTGATCCAAGCACGGATAGAGGTGTTGTCTGATCTCCTAAATACAGGACTTGTTCCCACAACTCCGGCCTTCATTATCTGCCCCCGCTGCCAGAACCCACTGATTGATCTCTGTGAGCGCGTGATCGATCGCGGGGGCTTGGCTCATCCGTGTTTGCTGATGCCCTTGTTGCACGGAAGCTTGTTCGCGTGCCCGTGGGAGCGCAGTCGTTTACATTTGCATCAGTCTAAAGTCTAATTTGATTACCTCCTTCGCTGCGTCGCCCTGGAGGCGAAGGAGACTTTGATTTTATTCATGAGACATGCTTCTCGTACTATATGGATGTGCGCAGCTGTGTCACATACGGGCAGTTGCAGCTCGGCTATCTATCAGGGGGCCATACTCAGCGGTTCATTTGGCGCGTCGAATTAAATCAGAGAAAAATTACCTTTCTCTCGACATATCTATTCCCCAGGCAGTCAGCTATCAGTTCCATGTCACTTCATGTTAACACAGTCCGACTGGATTTTATATCTAGAAGCAGCTGTTGCCTGGGCCCAGTAATATGCGTTTTCAATGATGAAATTATGCAGTACGACCACTCACACCATATTCTTCCGAACATGCTTTCGCAACACGAGGTGCGTGAGCATGACATATCATTTTATTTCGCAATGCAGCTCGCAGAGGAGGCATTCAGGATCCCAGAGGGGATTTTCAACCATTTTTCTTTAATACTTTCATGGAGCAAGCAGGTGACAGCTGTTGCAATATTGTGCAATCAACTCCATCAGGAATCTTTCTGCCCGTGCAAAAATGATCTGTCCAAGTGGCCAAAGAAGCTAAAGAAGATCTTTCTAATCCAATGTACGATCAAAGGAAAACCTCGCGGATATGTTTTTTTTTTTAGATAGTAGTATAAATCTATTCGTATTTTTGACGAGTTTGTGACCTTTTCGATGAATTCATGGCACGGGTTTGACCTTCTCACAGCTTAACGAGGGACTCAGTGCCACGCGCCCCGCAATGACACGAGGCAGGTAAGTCATGTCGTGCGATGAGTGAGGCGACTCGGTTGTGCGTTTGTGTTTTACTGCTGCCGTCAAGGAGAAAGGGAGGGAAGAAGGAAATTAATGTGGAAGATGAAAGGGGGAAAGGGGAAGAGAAGGAGAAGAAGGTGAAGGAGGAGGAGTAGAAAAAGCAGAAGAAGAAGGAATAGGAAGAAGAAGACGAAGATGAAGGAATAAGAAGAAGAAGACGAAGATGAAGGAATAGGATGGGGAGGAGGAAGAAGAAGAAGAAGAAGAAGAAGAAGAAGAAGAAGAAGAAGAAGAAGAAGAAGAAGAAGAAGAAGAAGAAGAAGAAGAAGTAGAAGAAGAAGAAGAAAAAGAAGAAAATAAGAAAAAGAAGAAGAAGAAGAAGAAAAAGAAGAAGACGAAGAAGACGAAGAAGACAAAGAAGAAGAAGAAGAAGAAGAAGAAGGAGAAAAGGTGGAGGAGGAGGAAGAAGAAGAAGAAGGAATAGGAAAAAGAAGACGAAGATGAAGGAATAGGATGGGGAGGAGGAGGAGGAAGAAGAAGAAGAAGAAGAAGAAGAAGAAGACGAAGAAGACAAAGAAGAAGAAGAACAAGAAGAAGAACAAGAAAAGGTGGAGGAGGAGGAAGAAGAAGAAGAAGAAGAAGAAGAAGAAGAAGAAGAAGGAGGAGGAGGAGGAGGAGGAGGAGGAGGAGGAGGAGGAGGAGAAGGAGGAGGAGGAGGAAGGAGGAGAAGAAGAAGAAGAAGAAGAAGAAGAAGAAGAAGAAGAAGGAATAGGAGGATGAGCATGAGGTGGAGGAGGAGGAGGAGCAGGAGAATGAGAATGAGAATGAGAATGAAAGTGAAAATGAAAATGAAAATGAAAATGAAAATGAAAATGAAAATGAAAATGAAAATGAAAATGAAAATGAAAATGAAAATGAAAATGAAAATGAAAATGAAAAGGAGAAGAAAAAAAAGGAAGAAGAAAAGAAAGAGGAAGAAAAGAGAAGAAGGAAATGAAGAAGAGGTGGAGGAGAGCCAAAAACAAAAAGGTAATTTGAAATAGCGTCTCCCCGAGTTCAGGCGAGGGCTACTTAGCACTACGCAAGGGGCCCGAGAGACGCGGGGAGTCGAGCCGGAACAACAGGCGGATTATGAGGTGAAAATTTACAGGACCAGCGATCTGATTATGAGGGGCGTGAGGTAGGAACAAGGATGCTTTCGATGTCTGACTCTGATGTCAAGGCTTTTTGTGGTTCATATATATGCCTTGACTATATCTCTTTACGCACGCATGTACGCACACACACATACCAGATGCTATCTTTTGCTTTCATTCATTTAATTCGTTGGATTTGCAAAGACAGAACGAATACACACACACACACACACACAAATGTCCTAAATGCTTTTATTCTCTTCCTTTCTCTTTCTCCCCATCTATCTTCCCGCCTCCTCCTTTCCCCACCGCGCTTCTCTATCTATCTCTCCACGAAATCCCTTTCGTACAAAACACATCTAACAGCCGAGAGTTCCCAAGACGCCAGGAGCTCCCCAGATAAAATGGAGAAAAAGACATCCGAATCCTGTTTTCTTGATGCAGGACCTGGCAGGACCCGGGGAAGCATGTGGAGGCATGTTAAGGTATGTGAGAGATGCCCAGACAAATCTCTCTTAATTCTTGTGCATATTGTTAGCATAGCGGGAAGGATGCCACTGCCTGTCTGGTTTGCTCTACATGGTAAAGCTAACTATAAAGTTTGTAACTTGATAGGAACACAGTTATATGCGTTTGTGCAGATATGCGTGGATGTATTATTATGTATGTGGATAAGGCATGTTGCGGTGGTTGGATATCGGTGGTTTTCCTGTGAATATGTTTCATAATAATGAGAGTAAATTGTAATATCTTCCAAGGGAAAAATGATCACTTGCATCGTTCATTATATTAAGGACGGGCATATGATAAATAAATGCGGTAATTAATGGTATTACCGATTTTTTCATATACATTTATGATTTACAACAGAACTCCCATTCCAGTAACGGAACAGCAACGCTATAAAAAATCACCCAACGGACTATTATAGATGGCAAAAACACCGAAGGATCGAGGCAGGGCGGGAGAGGATCACAGGCTACAAGGATCACGCCTTCACAAAAAAGAGCGTCGAGGAGGTAGGATCAGATCCCTCAAGATGTGAGTGGCGCCAAATATGCCAAAGTTAATCTTCTTTAAGGTTGTATCTTCCAGAGGTTCATGGCAGCAGCCTGACCCTCCCCATTCTACCCTCTCCTCCCCTTATGGGTCCTGCGTGGCCCCTGGAGCTGGCGGAGGTCACGTGGAGGAGGTAAGGTATAAGGAGAACTGGAAGAGTGTAAGGACTTGGCTGAAAATGGATATTCTCGATCATTGATAACTACAGCGTATGGAATAGAAGCACATGAATCCAAAAATGTTTACTCTTATGCATATATTTCTGAAAATAACAAAGAGTTTTGATTGAGCGTAAAAGCCTAATAGTCATCAATTCCCTATTACAATCTTATTTAATCGAATTCACGCTTCCTACAATTTGGTAAATGTCTTTTTTTTTCTTACTAT
>NC_061830.1:35776854-35781854 GCF_019202785.1 Penaeus chinensis
GAGGGATGGAAGAGAGAAAAATAAATGAAAAATAAGGAGAATGCATAAAGATAACGAAGAAAAAAAAAAAAAAAAAGAGAAAGAAGTAAAGCAGATCAAAAAATGAAAAGGAGAAGAGGAAGACGAAAAGAAAAGAAAAAAGAAGGAAGTAACCAGCAGAAGCAGAAAACAAGAACAGGAAGAACATGAAAAATTGCGCATCGCTTAAGTGAAAAACGTTCACCAGTCCCGAAGAACAGGTTGAGTCATAACACCTATCACTATCGTCAACGCTGAAAATACCACAGACCCCTTTTATGTTATCGAAACCTTACAAGGAGATAAGTGATCCAGAAATGACCCCACAAAACAAGAACAAAGACTGCAATGCGAAAAGGTTGAGAACTGGATTTTACAGATGGTTTCGAGTGTACTAAATTCAACAGCAGGTAGGTGGGAGGGCGGAGGAGTTGGGGCGAGAAGGAAGGGTAGGGGGGGAGGGAAGGAGGACAAGGGGAAAGGGGGGCTGGGGTAAGGGGGCAGAGGGAAAGGGGTCTCTCACACTATCTATTTGAAATCCAGGCAGCATAGAGTAACAGACAGGTGGTACAGCTAGTAGATGCCTATCTTTAAATCTGTGAATGTTTGTTATGATTGTTATTATTATCATCATTAATAATCAACCATTGTTATTATCATTTTTGTTATCATTATTACCATTTATTACTATCATTATTACTTTTTATTACTATCGTTATTTTATAATTATTATTATTATTATCATTACTATTATTATTATCATCATCATCATCATAACTACTATTATAATTATTATGGTTATTACTATTATTATTACTACTATTATTATCATTATTATCATTACTATTAGTATTACTATTATTACTATTATTGTTACCATTATCATCATCATCATTATTATTATCATTATAATTTATTATTATTATTATTATTATTATTATTATTATTATTATTATTATTGTTATTATTATTATTATCATTATTAGTATCCTTATCAATATTATTTATATTATTATTATTGTTATTATTATCATTATTATTACTTCTATTTTTATTGTTATTATTATCATCATCATTATTATCATTATTATTACTATTATCATTATTATTACTATTATTATTATTAATATTATTATTGTTATTTTCATTATTTCTGTTATTATTGTCATTGTTATAATGAGTTTTTTTTTATCATTATCATCCTTATTATTTTCATTATCATTAATATTATCATTAATATCATTGATATTATCATCATTATCATTCTTATTACTATTGATTTTTCTATTATTATTATTATTATTATTATTATCACTATTATTAATATTATTATTATTATTATTATCATTATTATTAATATTATTATCATTATTATCATGTGTGTGTCTGAGAGAGAGTGAGAGAAAGAAAGAGAGAGAGAGAGAGAGAGAGAGAGAGAGAGAGAGAGAGAGAGAGAGAGAGAGAGAGAGAGAGAGAGAGAGAGAGAGAGAGAGAGAGAGCTTGTGTGTGTGTGTGTGTGTGTGCGTGTGTACATGTGTGTAGATAGATTGGTAGATAGATAGATAGATAGATAGATAGATAGAGAGAGAGAGAGAGAGAGAGAGAGAGAGAGAGAGAGAGAGAGAGAGAGAGAGAGAGAAAGAGAGAGAAAGAGAGAAAGAGAGAGAGAGCGTGTGAGTGTGTGTGTGTGCGTGTGTGTATGCATATATACATACATATATTCAATTTTCTCTTCCATTGTAAGTAAATTAGAAGATATCGGCCTTTTGTTGTGATAATTTCTTGGCCAGCTGCTTGACCTTTGACCTGTGTCTGCCAGGCTGTTTTGAGCTTAATATCCAGGGTAAATATTTCATAAAAAAAGGTTAAAGATACGAACATTTAAGAGTAGTAAAAAGTGTGAAAGGTTAATTAAGTGACGTAAAGTGGAATGAAAAAAAGAAAATGAGGAAACGTAAAATAAGAAGAAAAAAAAGGCGAGGGAGATGAAAAAGTAGAATAATAATAGAAGGAATGTGAGTAAGTTTATGAAAAAAATGAGAGGAAAGCGTGGAGAATTAGGAAAAAGGGGCATAGGGAGGGAGAAGAAAAGAGAAAGAGGCATTGTTAATATGAATAATGGCATTGAAGTATGAAAATCTGCTCATTCACGTAACACGTCGAAATGTCGCGATGACTTTAAGCTGCGTCGCGTCAGTCCGGCGGACGCGGCTCCCGGTCGTGCATTTGCAGCCGTGGCATCTGCGACTCGTGTCCCCTCCCCCCGCCGCCCCTGCTCCATAAACCCGTGAGCAACAGGTGTAAAGACCGCTTTTCCCCTGAATTAACGGCATCGAGAGAGGCATAGCGTCGGGAGGGGCGATTTTAACGATCAGATGTTGCACTTAAACGGCTCTCCGTTATCAGGTGCGCGGAGGGCGTTGCGACGGCGTGTGTTTACGCGAGCGCTCCTGCCTTGATATGCGAGCGGCGTGGCCAGCGGCTCTGTGATTGGTCAGTGCCCCCTGTTGTTGTGAGACTGGCGACTGTATTAGCATTTTTACGATTGGCTCGACATTTTTGGCGAAAATTATGGAGAGTGGCTATTCGGCCGCGCGCCGTGATTGGCCGGGCGTTCGCGGGGTCGGCGGACGGCAGCCAATCAGGGCCTGGATCCGCGCGCCCATGATGCATACAACACAGTTTGTTTCACATATTCGTCGAACGTGCGGCGCCGACGTCGGCCGCCCTGACATTCTGTCTGCATGGAGAGCGCGCGCACAGCCCGTGCCAAACAAACTCGTTAGTCTTGCAGGAGGATAAAAGTCTCATCTGCCAGGCGATATGGCTATAAATCCGCACCGTACCTAGTGAGATCGCAGCCACTCGATCCGTCAATAAATTATTCGCGAACGGAACTCATATCAGTCACCTGCCTCTCCTACCTGCCCCTGCCCCCCCCTCCCCCCACCCCGTCTCGCTCAAGAAAGTCTGAGAAACTGAACCAAGGAAGTCAGACGAAAGGCTTATCAATATCATTCAGTTTGGGATCTCGTTTTAGGAAGAAAATGTTGCATGGCATTCATAATTATTTTGTTGGTTACATTAGATTTGCGATAACAATATCAGCGACAATAGGTACAACACTAGTTATCAATATTATTATTACTGTTATTGTTATTATACAATTATAATAATAATAATAACGATTATAACAATAATTATAGTACTGATAATGATAAAGATAATAATGATAATAATGGTAATAATAACAATAGCAGTAATAATAATCATGATATTACTAATGATGATAATAATAGTAATAACAATGATCATAAAAAGTAATGATGAAAATCACTATCATTATTGTTGCTGCTATTATTATCATTAATATGATAATGATGATTACGATTATACTGATGATGATGATTATTATTATCATTATTGTTATTGTTATTATTAATATTATTATCATTATTATTATTATTATTATCATTATAATAATAATAATAATGATAATAGTAATAATAATAATGATAGTAATACTACTACTACTACTTATAATAATAATAACAATAATAATAATAATAGTGATAATAATATTATTATTAATGATAATAATAATAATAATAATAATAATAAAAATGATAATAATAATTACCGTCATTATTATTACTATCAATATTACTGATAATAATGTTATTATCATCGTTATCATTATCATTATCATTATCATCATCAAAGTAACTATCATTACAGTTCATCCTCTTCTTCTTCTTCTCACTATTATTATTATTATTACTTTTACTACTACTACTATTAATAATAGTATTATCATTATTATTATTGTTATTATTATCATTATTATTATTATTATTATTATTATTATTATTATTATTATTATTATTATTATTATAATTATTGCTACTATTACTATTAGTATTATTATCATTATTAATATCATTGTTATTATTATCATTATTATTATTATCACAATTAATATTATTATTATTATCATAATTATCAATAAATATGATTTTACTATTATTGTCATCAATATTATTATTGTTATTATTGCTGATAATAGATAAAATTTTATTGTTGTTATTATGATCGTCACTATGATCACCATCACTATTATTGCTATTATCATCAAATCTGTACAAATTCGTACGCTTATTGAGCGCATGTGAGTGTTAATAATCTGTTTTATTATTATAATAATAATAATAATTATTATCATTGCTATTATTAATTTGTATTATCATTATTATTATTACTATTATTATTATTACTATTATTATCATTATTATTATCATTATTGCTATTATTAATCATTATTATTATCATTATTATTATTATTATTATTATCTTTATTATTATTATTGTTATTATTATCATTATTATTATTATTATTATTATTATTATTATTATTATTATTATTATCATTATTATTATTATCATTATTATCATTAATATTATTATCATTATTATTATTATTATCATTATTATCATTATTATTATTATTATCATTATAATTATCATTATTATTATTATTATTATTATTATTGTTATTATTATCATTATTATTATTATTATTATTATTATTATTATTATTATTATTATCATTATCATCATTGATATCATCATTATTATTATTATTATTATCATTATTATTATAATTTATATTGTTATTATTATCATTTTCATTATTATTATTATTATCATTATTATTATTATTATTATTATTATCATTATTATTATTATTATTATTATAATCATAATGATAATACTAGTAATTATTATCATTATCATCATCATTATCATTATTATCACTATTATTATTATTTCTTTATTATTGTTATTATTATCATATTGTCATTATTATTATTATTATTATTATTATTATTATTATTATTATTATTATTATTATTGTTATCATCATTATTATCATCATTATTACTATTATTTTATTTATCATTTTTGTGATTATTATTATTATT
>NC_061830.1:35786854-35791854 GCF_019202785.1 Penaeus chinensis
TCATGCTCAGCGTCGGCGTGAAGGTTGACGGGAAGGGCGGAAGCGAGGGGCCAGGGACAAGGATAGAGAATGTTAAAGGTGGATAAGCAAGTAGATAGGAAGGGCATGTAGATAAGTGGATAGGTGGATCGGCAGATGGAAAGGCAGATAGATATCCATGTTGGGGGAATTGGTGATTAGATTGCCTGTTAGATATACGAGATGAGAAATAGATTAACGAAGAAACGGAGAGATACAGGTAGACAAATGGATAGATAGGTATGGGGATCGGTGGATAAATCTGGGGAGAAGAGGGAAGAGAGACGGAAACTAGAAAAAAATATAAAAGAAGGCTGAATAAAAAGGTAAATAGATAGACACAGACAGGCAGACAACTAATGAAACAGACATATAGATTATTAGACATATAGGCAATAAAATAAAGAGAGAGAGAATTAGAAGAAACTCTTAATAATGAACACCGTGTTTCTGAAAAGGGAAATGTATAATTTCTTCTAAAACTCAATATGAACAATTTCACTATTCTATCCTATTTTAACCACCCAATATCCTATTTATGCTATTTATTTACATTTTTCCAGCCCATGAAGACTTCCCTATTTTCTTTTCATCACCAGCACGCATATATCAAACACGTGTGTTTACTTATACAATTGAAATTATTGATTCAAAGGATTTTCTGATTTTAGCATCAGTAAGGAATGTTTATCTTGATATTCTCATATTTCGAGTATAAATTGATCTATCGGAGACCTACCTTCAGTTAAATGCCAAGAAAGTGCACAGATATCCATTCACGCACAGCCACATACACGTCCAGACAAACACAGGATCCTTAGCACAAACGCAAATTCACACACACACACACACACACACACACACACACATACACACACAAACAAAACAAAAACATCCCACCCCGACCCCACACCCTTACAAAACTCAGTACAATTACCTTTAAAAAAACACACACAGGCAAACAAACAAACAAACAAAGGTTACGTCACAACCTCCCAGCCTCGGATATAAAGATAAAATGATTCCTCCTCTGCAACTTGCACATCCGCCTCCCGGGAAAGTCTGGGTGTTCGTGTGTTTACGTTTTTTTTTTGAGACTCCGCCCCCTGCAGCCAAGGGTGTGTGGTACCGCGTTCATTTAGCTGCGTTTGAGATCCTAGCAATTATCGGCACGGCCAATCACTCTCTGTTTTTCTTTGTCGCTTGGTACTTTTTTTTCATTTTTTTAATTTTTTGTCTGTATGTGTGGGGATGAATGTATGTTGTTAGTGTTTGTGTTGATGTGTATTTGTAGTGTGTGTGAGAGAATTTGAGTGTTTGTGTGTGTGTGTGTGTGCATGTGTGTGTGTGTGTGTGTGTGTGTGTGTGTGTGTGTGTGTGTGTGTGTGTGTGTGTGTGTGTGTGTGTGTGTGTTTAAGTCTGTGTGTGTAAGTTCGTATGTGAGTTAAACTTTGTGTGCGTGATTTTTTGCACAATTATAAATACAGTGTGTGTACAGCGTGGCACCTATTTTTAACTTGTGTGATTGTATGTAAATTAATGCGTATATATGTATGCAAACGTGTGTAACGTTCCTAGCTAAATGCATTAACGCACAAAGAACCAACAGCAATTTACTAAGACAGTAGCTGATTGTTCTCTTGTTCAAGCAGAGTCAAGTCACATCCATAATAAAATCTTGTTATGTGAATTTTTACGCAACATTTCCTTCTTAGCGATTTTATCCCCGTCCATAAATAACTTTGCCTTGTTCATAAGCTTGTCGGGAAGCATGGGAGCTCTTGGAAATTCTGCTTGGTGATTCCCAAATAAGAATGAACTTATTCTGATATGTGTATTATATTCAAGCAAGTGCATGGTGGTGTCTGAGTGCTAGAGGCGCTAGGGTTTAGCGAAAAAACACGGATTATGATAATGTTGCTTGAATAGCACAAGTGTAATAGTATTTTGATTAATTACTACAGTGATTCTAATCATGTGGATCCATAAATGCTGTACGTGTAGTAATTAAATATATTTCACCTGTAAACTGTGGCATTTTCACACACCAACTTTGAACTCCAATAAAACATAACACGATTGTAAAAGTACATAAGTGTTGGACGCCTGGACGCCATAGCCACAATGGGGAGGGGCTAAAACACGCATCATTTTGGGTCATGACCTACTATGGCAAGGTTGACCTTGTGGTAATAAATAGGTCTGTTCCGTGGAAACGTATTTGTAATGGTGATGTGCCCTTCGTTCCGCGATTTTGGTAATGGAATATTGTAGCTTCGTGTTGCTGCGATGATGTATTTTTTTTTTTTAGCCTTTTTGGTTGGCTCATGCTGTGTGTGTAAAGGCGACGGTGCTTTTTGAATTTTGGTTCGGACTATTTTGTAAGTATGGTGATTTTTGCGCACTGGAATTTAGCAGTATCTGTGTCGAGTCTGCTAGATCCTGGCAGTGTTTGCAGCGCGTACTAACACCTACTTGTGTCTAGTGAGCGTGGGTTTGGAGGGGTCTGGCGTGTCACTTAGATAATGTTAAATGCCTTACAAGGTAATACCAGAATTGAAGAAACGCGACCAAATAGTTGCAAAGTAAAACTGTATATAACCACAATCCCTTCGACCATGACAAGCACACGGGAGGGCGACGGCGCTAAAATACAGTGTTGGTCGTGTTTTTACATCCCTCTCTCGCAGGGGGCGTGGTGTGGGGAGGAGATGGCCCCTTAACACTCAGTTACACTTCCTACAATGGAGGTGATTTGCGTGTGATCCTAACATTACATGTATAAATCTCGTGATTACTACAGCGCTGACAAAGACAAACATAGAATTAGCGAACATCTGCTTCTCTCCCTAAAGAAAAGTGCGTGTGAGTTTCTGAGAAACTATTATGCAATATGGATCTAGGGCGCTTCTGGAGACACGGAGGAAGCGGTCGCGATCCTCAGCGATCTCATTATTCCCGCCTGTGATTGGTTACTCTATTAGCCAGCTTCAACATCTGACAGCCGATTGGTCTACATATGTTAACTAAAACCCGCTTGCGTTTCGGATTTTGGAACAATTTCTTTTTCGCGGTTTGAATGTCGCTTTGTTTTCTTCAGGATTGAGAAGTCTGCAGGGCTCAGAGCAAGGAAAATCTCTCCGAAGAACTTCTTTCTTCGCACAGTAGTTGACAGGTGGCCATTATTTCGTAGGTGACGTCATCGTTCACGCCCCAGACGCCCACCATATGGCAACAGTTTATCATTATTATTTACAGTTACGTAACTCATTAGAATTCATGACTTCGAGATACCTCAGAATTATTCTAAACTCGTGATATCCGCAAGTCCAACATTTCCAAAACAATTACACCTAATGAGAGAGTCACAGCCGTCGGACCGCCATTGGAGCAGCGGGCAGCCGACAGTGGCAACTCCCGCGCGCATGTCACATGACCTGCGAGTTGGCCATTATGTTGCCAACCAGTAATTATCTAACGAAGATCATACGTTCTGGGAAAAAAATAGAAAGAAAAAAACAAACTCTTTACAAGATTTTGCCGCTAAAACACCTCCGCGTACTTCTGGCTCTCGCTTTGTCATTTAGAAAACAGGTTTCGAATGCTCCCCGCGTTCGCTCGCGCCTCGAACGGGTGCCCACAAATCTCTCGAAATAATGCAGACAGCGAACGCGCCTCTTGCTAACGGGCGGGGAAATGGGCAATGCAGCGAAATGCAATTTGTCTATTGCCTCCTGATGAACACGATGATTAATCGGTTCGTACCCCGTCGATATGCAACTTGCATACCGTATTTTAAGCAATTTAGATTGCTCTCGGATCGCGTTTCGGGGTCCAGCTGGTTTCCAGTGGCAAGCCATATTTCTTGCACTTGCGAAATATAAATTCTATTTCAGATGATTCTAATGATGGTCGTAAAGCCATTTTATTATCTACTACAGTCAAATCACATGAAAAAAAAAAAAAACAATAACAAGAAAATTTACAAACAGAATCCAAATGGGAATGCCAAAATACCATAAATTACGAAAATAGCATTTGGAAATAATACGAAGGTTTCTGTCAACTTGACAATTCAAAATAATGATGCTGCAAATAGCGTGTAATTTGCAAATTTCACTTGAGATATAATAACCAGGAATTTACATGTCGCGTTTCCGAAAGCCAATTTTCTACTCGGAAAATTTCAAGAGACTTCATCTGATGACAGTTAAGGCAAAAGAATTTCATTGGAATTTCTTAAATGATATTATTTTTTATATGATAGTTGAAGAGAAATTACGGCAGTTGTTGATGTGTGGTGACAATGGTCTTTTTGTTAAGAATGTCATATTTCAGTCTTTATTTTTTATTATTACTGTAATGGGGTAATAACCACCTTAGAAGTGATGGTAATAGAAATATTGTTTGATGATACTGTATAGTGAATGTCAGGAATGTTAATACTGATAACCGTGATAATGAATTTTCATGATGGTAACTGCGATGGAAAATGCAAGAAAAATGCAATGTTTACAACACCAGCAATAACAACAATCACAAAGGTGAAGATGATGATCAGACAATATTGATAAAATTCTTAACATTAACGATGATGGTGATAATAACAATCAAATATTTTAATCAATAACTTCGCAACGACAACAATACATAATAATGATAATTATTGCAATAACAAAATAATGATAACAGTGACTAGAATGAGAATCATGATAATAAAAAGTTACTAATACCTTCAGTAAATTATGATAACTAAGATAATATTGGTCATGATGATAATGAACAATTATTTGTAATAACAACAATATTAATAAAAATGGTAAGAATAATGAGGAAAGCTATCAAATTATGATCATGATAGTAATAATCATAATGATGGTAGCACTTACATTCAAAATAAAAATAACGACAATAGTAATTATAATAATGATGCTACCTATTGGAGCTATGAATTTTACCATACCTTATATCAGTAATTATGA
>NC_061830.1:35819354-35821854 GCF_019202785.1 Penaeus chinensis
ATAACTAAATAGGCGCTTTTCCCCGCCCAGAATCCCTCCGTCGACGCGGGCCGCAAGAACCTCGCTTTCGACCCTCAAGAGGAGACATAAGCCCTTCCTGATGTCGACATCGAAGCCGATCAGAGAGAGAATTATTCAGTCCCTGTGCAACCGTATCAAGCGCAAACCTATGTTAAATATCCCCAATCCGATGCAGGGAGATTGGCTAATCCTCCTTCGCATCATGCAGAATCCGACGTGAAATTTTCCCAGTCTGATGCAGGGGGATTGGCTAATCCTCCTCCGCATCATACAGAATCCGACGTTAGATTTTCCCAATCCGATGCAGGGGGATTGGCTAATCCTCCTCCTGAATTTGGTGTGGACAATGAGCTAATCAGCATATCACCATCAGCACGATCTCACTCGACCCGACGTCCCGATGAAACTCCAATCCGTTAAGCACACATATTCTTGAAATGTTTATTATTATTATTGTTGTTGTTGTTGTTGTAATTGTCATTATTATACCACTCATGACTTCTTTTTTATTAATCTATTCATAAATTCTTGATCATTTCACAGGCGATACAGTGCACAAACTCATTCCCATTCCTATCATTAATTTATAGCGCCACTGTACAGGGAGGTTTCATCATTATTCTGCGTAGGTTAGGGGAAGGAAAAGGATAATAGATATTAAGGAAAAGCAATTCAGCGATATATACACTAATAAACATATGTGTTTTTATAATAAACTAAATCAAGAGATACTTGCGAGAATTACTTAACCATATAGCCTATGCTACATAAAGAGGGAGGGATGGAGAGAGAAAGGGGGGCGGAGAGGAGATAGAGAGAGGAGAGAGAGAAGGAGAGAGAGAGAAAGAGAGAGAGAGAGAAGGAGAGAGAGAGAGAAGGAGAGAGCGAGAGAAGGAGAGAGAGAGAGATTTGATTTGATAAAAAAAAAAAAAAAAAATCAATTTACAAAGCAGCGTACGATGCCCTGCAAAAAGCTATCTAAATTGGCTATGCCTCTATTTATGTAGAAGGCTGCCAATCAGACACTGTATATGCCTGAAGGGCTGTGCCATTGTGCTTGCATTGTGTCATCTAGTGGTAAAAGAAAAAAATATGTGCTGTTTGATCGATAGGGTACAGTTCTTGAGCAACAAAGTAAATAATGTGTAAGTTTATGCGATTTGAGCGTCTTGCACATTTTGCAGTGATGATATGAGATATACAGATATATACGTTTCGATGAATTTACACTTAAGAGAAGGAATAGAAAAAAATAAAGTTACTACACTATCTGTACCATTTACTTATGATTTAAGTATTCCTAGAATGAGGTATTATAAATTACATATTTTTTCTCAGTAATTATTATTACCGTTTGAAGTCTATTATGCTTAAATAGCTATCATATAGCATATAGGTAAAAGGACTGACAACGAATTAGGAAGGAAAATGTAAAAGCAAATATTCTACTATCAAGAGAAATCCCAAATATTAAAAAAATAGCAAAGTCAAGTGCGGCCTACGAATTGACCCGTTGGGGCCCGGGCACCGGTAAAAGCATCGGCGTCAATATTCTAAAATAATAATAATAATAATAATAATAATAATAATAATAATAAAATAAAGTAAATAAACTGTACATATGGCCAATACATAATGGATGACAATAGCGTGTTGGGTTTTACTTAATTCTTATTCATACATAAAAATTTAAACTATATTTTTCTTAATTTATTCAGCAATCGTATTATGAAGCTGGTAATCTAAGTAACAATAGAATCATACAAATTAGAGCCAAAATTAATATATAACATTACTGATGACCAAATAACTAAAAAAAAAAAAAAAAAAAATTGTTTTATATAAAAAAATGTCTAGGTATCAAGAACGCTGCTAAATTCTAGTATGCAAATCATAATGACAAACAATTACTAATAATTGCAACATTCACAATAGCAGAAGAAATGGTTTATTTGACAGATCTTACTGACAGAATAATTATGGTGATTGCAAAAATTCACAGAAAGTGGGAACGGAAAATGCAAATGAACATGCAATTAAAAATTATGAACCTTTCGGTAATTATGATAATATACTAACTTTACTCAAGTATGTATAGACAATACAGACACAATGCAATCGAAAAGACTTATGAACAGTAAAAAAGAAATAGAGAGACGTGAAATTATCATGAAGTTTGGGTTCCATATAAGTACTGAATATTGGCTTCATGATTGCAAGTCGTCGGTAACAATGGATGAAAATGTTTATATTGTATTTTTTATTCTCGTCTCTTACTGTGTAATTTTGCGTGTGTAAATTCCAACACAACATGCCTTTTCATTGTTACGTAAATTAATTTTATTTGTATATCTATTTGGAAATTATTACAGACCAGGTTAGACTTGTAACATTGTCAAAAAAGTATTCTTTTCAACAAATTAGCTACCGAGTCGGCCAACCAGAACCAGCAATTGAATAATCAAATTTATAATCAAGT
>NC_061830.1:35826854-35829354 GCF_019202785.1 Penaeus chinensis
CTGACTACATCTCATAGGCAAGAAAGCCTTATACTGAGATACGATTGAATATATCAATTTAGGAAAAAAAAAAAAAAAAAATCCACACTGTCTTCACATTATTATTTTTGATCTCTCTTTTCGTTTTAAAGGCTGATTGGATAATTAGACAGCTATGAATATAATATCTAAAAATCATGATCCCTTTTTTGGGCAAACAAGCAGACCTTCCAATTTATCTAAAATCAAATTAATATCCCAGAAATCCGAAAATCTATCATTATTAATATATCTTTTACACAAACACTCATAACTGTACTCATAAACAAAGCTATTAAATATTTACAATAGCGATTCATGGGAAAGTAAAGATTCTCTACTAAATTCAATGGTCTTTTGCATTCCATAAATACTTTTGCATATCATTGGTCTGATTTATTCCCGAATTCTGCATAAAAGCAATTATTTAGGGATCGGGTATCTAAAACTGTCTGATTGGAATGCGATGGTGAGGGTCCTCTTGGTTGATTTTTTTCTTCTTCTTCGTCTGTTTCTTATTCTCCTTTTGTTCTTCTGTTTGTTTTTTCATTATAAGAAATAATGATAATGTTTTCTTTTAATTTGGCCTCTTTCTTTTTCTTTTTCTTTTTCTTCTCTTATCTATTTTCGTTTTTTTTTTTTCCTTTTCATTATTTTGTTCTTCCTTTTCTTTTTTTTTTCTTTTTTTTCCTCCTCTGCCTGTTCATCGTATTTATCTTTAACTTGCCTGTTTCTCTTCTAAACCATAACGCCATACATATTTCTCTACATTGAAAAAAATATAAACACTGTTTTTACTTTAGACTAAAAGATAAGCAAATACGGAAACTTGAATAGAAAAGAGGTAACAAGATACAATGAAATTATATAATACATGGATATAAGATACATCTAAGGCAAATCCACAGTTTATGATGGGAAAAAAAAGTTTATTGAGAGATGAGACAACAGTTTCGAAATCCTCCTGAATTTTATCTTTAGGTTTGAGGAGGGCGATCTGAAAATTAATCTAGCAGGATTACAAAACTGCTGTCTCATCCCTCAATACAATTCCTTTGAGTGAGTATAATGTTTTTATTCTGTTATTTTGTCAATAAGTTGAAGCGATTTGCCATTTTCCATCGTTTATATAAACACTTTTTTTTTCTATGTACTCGCTTATGTGGTACTTGTACGCATTTCTACATTCCTTTACCAATAAAATCTGTTTTTGAGTAAGTGCAGCATGGAAACACACAGTACGTATAGAGAAGGTATATCCACGATGTAAATGCAATTCCTTATTATGCACGACCAGGCGCAAGATATAAGACCATACATATAGGGTAATTTCCTTATCAGCTGCCTGTTCCTTTTACAACAATCCTATAGTAACACCAAAGTGAGAAAAAAATCTTAGCATCTCTAAAGAAAGATAAAAAAATAAGTACAAAGCAAAGTTTTAGTACTATAAATACTGCCTTCAAATGTAAATGATCCCCAGACACTCCACAAATTCGATGAAACCCGACCGAGAAAGTAAGAGTATTAATGCGTACTTCTTTTCATCGCTTTTCATAAAACAGTTCTGACGACAGCAATGACCACTTTGCGAAACAAAAGTTGACTTATTATTAATTTACTTCATAAACACCTACATTTTATCATACCATCTATTCTCTCCAAAATCACGTTTCTTCTCAACACATACTTCCACACCAAGTGCAACGAAAGTCTCTCCATCCCACACCCAAAATACCAGGCAACAGGTACAGCTGGTCTACCTCTATACACCAAGCCAGCGACAGCCAGGGCATGCGGCCGTTGACGACAGCGACAGCCCCTGAACCTACATCTGATAAGCAGCTATCTCCTTTCTCGAAATTTACCGGCTGGTTTTTTCCCTTCTATTGCTGTCTAGAAATATGTAAATAGATGGGTGAATAAATAAATAAGTAGATAGGTCGATAGATAGGTAGAGATAGGCATATAGATAGATAGATATAGATAAACCGAAAGAGATATATAAATAGATAGATAAATGGATAGATAGATAGATAAGTAGATAGATAGATAGATAGATAGATAGATATATAGATAGATAGAAAGATAGGCAGAGAGACATGCAGACAGATAGATAACAGTTAAATAAATAAATACATACCAAAGTCAATAGATAAACATTCTTCTTGTTAATCTTGTAAATTTGACATCGAATTCACTGTGTAATTATTTTCAAAATCGATCCACGCATTCGGACGTCTGATCTGTTTATCTCTTCCTTATCTCCGTCGTGCGTATTATCTGCTTATTGACTCTCTGCGTTAGTCAAAGGAATGGAAAATAATGCAAAAAAAAGTTCGGTTTTATGAAGCTTTTAGATAATCTGAGATTAAAAGTCCAAGATATGAGATTTCTTTTCGACAGCTGTCCTTGTGGGAGAAAAGCAAATAAAGGTAAATGTTATAGGGATACCCAGCTACATACGCTGTACGTATATATA
>NC_061830.1:35839354-35841854 GCF_019202785.1 Penaeus chinensis
TTTTAGAATTGTGTTTTGACTTTCAGTTAGGCTTCGATAAAACATGTAATGTTTGTTACTACAAAGGCAATAACGAAAATAAAATACGCGTCTGTAATCCATTGTGAAGCATTATAATAAATATCTTAACTCATTTTATCTTGTATGTTTTCTTAACTTTTATTTTATATTTCCAGATCTTATTTTATTTTCAAATCTTATCATATAATTCCATATCTTATGTCTCTTTATCCTTTGCACTTCCATTTTCTTCTTTTTTTATTGTTTGCATATACATCTTCTTTCCTTTTTCTTTTCTTATCATCAGTACATACATTTTCTTATCTCGCTCCATTTTCTCCCAGCGCCGTCCCGATACTCCGTCAGTCTCTGGACTCGAACTCGTTTTTACTCGACTACGATCGGCGGTTTCATGAACCTGTTAACCCGGATCATGACAAATATGGCAACAGTCTCCACATCATCCAGCCTTTTCTCGAAGAACCCCGTGGCTAATGGTGGCTTTAATGGCTACTGTTGCAAAGGGTAAAAAAAAAAAAAGAGAGAGAGAGGAAGGGGGGAAAAATGAGCTGAAGAAACGAAGGTGGTGAAGCAGATGTTAGTAAGAAAGGGTGGGATTTAAAAATGTATACCTATCTCTCTCTCTCTCTCTCTCTCTCTCTCTCTCTCTCTCTCTCTCTCTCTCTCTCTCTCTCTCTCTCTCTCTCTCTCTCTCTCTCTCTCTCTCTCTCTCTCTCTCTCTCTCTCTCTCTCTCGCTCTCTCTCTCTCTCCCTCTCTCTCTCTCTCTCTCTGATTTTTTATGGTTTTGAGGTACATTTCTTGCTCCACAGAACGGTTGTAAACACGCGATTGGGTCGTAATCACGAAATGTTAACTTGTTCCACGAGACAAAACGAGCAGACTTTTGGAAACGGTAATTGTCACACACGTGATCTCTTAAATTCCACTTATTACGAATTTATTTATCTTTCACTTCATTTGTGTGTCGTGTAGTTTTCTGTATTGATATTCCAGCCATGTATTTGAAGCAGATATAGTCAGTCATCACAGCTGTTACAAACATGACCTTTTGCTTTGCTTCTACGAGACAGAAAAGGTCCATCCCATTTGTATACACAGGCTCCGTACATATGTCAAGCGATGAATTTTTAGAATAAAATTAGGCCACTCCACTTCAACAATTGATTTGAAAGTTAGACTCCAATACTTTCTGTTTGGAAGTAAATACTTATCGATGTGAATAGATTTTAGAAATTGAAACGAAATAGTTAGATCTTTGCAATATTCATTAGTAACTGTTTAAATTTAGCCTAAATTTAAGATGTAATGTAGATTCGAAACGCGTATAAAAGGGAATAATTGGTAAGGAAGGATAAGTATTAGGGACCTACAAAAATGCCATTCCTTGTCCACCCAAGATGTTTTGCGATGTTCTCAGGCATGTTTTCACTCCACAGAACAACCGTCCGGGTTACTCTGCTTTCGTAATGCTATGAATTGTTTGTATAATTAAATCTGGCCGCCTGTGATGATAGAGTCTGCGATATTTTTCCCAAGCTTTTAATTATTATTTTCGACACAACCGTATTGAGATGGTAACCTAAATTATTCACATATTTTTGCATATTCTGAATCCCCCCCCCCCGGCTCTGTTACATTCTAAGACCACTTAAAATCAGTCTAAAGAGCACGTGAAGAGGAGGAAAGGAGCCAATATTATTAAATATTATATAAATATTATTGACTTTTTCTCTTGATAACACATATTAATGATGTATATAGAAATAGGTATTACTGTATTATGACTCCCATTGTTATTGATATTCAGTGTGAAAGCAAATAAAATACATAACATACAAAAACAACAACAATAAGAACATCAACTACAAAGTGATAATATTTCTTTAAGAAAGGGGATAGCAATTAAATTGTCAAACCCAGCATACACACACAAACAAAAAGTTATTTTCCTTTTGCAAATTATATAGCTGTTAAGAGAGTGCGGTCAGTTTCTCTCTTATTATTCATGAAATTGCAACATCCGTGAATATGATTTAAAAAATGCAATACTCTTTATATAATATTTCTCACCATCGTATATAATACCTATAAAGTCAAACGTGACCACTAAAGAAAAGGGGGGAAAAATAGACACAAAAATAAGGAAATAAATAAATAATATAGTAACAATAAAAATAAATGTATGTAGGCCTATATGTAAAGAAACAGAATAAAATGAATATGAATGATAATTAAAAAAACAAAACGTTTACCTGATTAGGACGTTACATATGCAAACATGTCTGGGTACGAGCTCACGAAGCAGTGCCTGGCACATGTGGCCAGCAGGGCACCAGTGCCGCTTCGTGTTTGTTACTCGAGCCACCGGTGGCAATGTGGCATACTACAAGCACATGGCTGGGCAGGGGCAAGAACACGTTACCCTCAGTATACAGTAAGGTCCTTTATTGTATTACCGGACTATATTTGAGTGAGTCT
>NC_061830.1:35869354-35871854 GCF_019202785.1 Penaeus chinensis
TTGTTATATTGGCGATCATGAAGATGGCAATAACGATCATGATAATAATAACGATGGCAATGAAAGTAACGATAGTGAAAGCATGAACAAAAATAACAAAGATGATAAAAAAAAAATACTGTAATAACGACAATAACAATAATACCACGAAACCAATAACAACAATTATTACTACTACTACTGCTACTAATGATGATAATATAATGATGATTATAAGGATAACAATGAGACAGTAGTAATACAAACAACAATACTTATAATTATGATAACAGTAGTATTGATAATAGTAATTATGATAACAGTAACAAAAATACTGATAATGATAATCATAAAAAAATCGAAAATATTAAAATGATTATGGTAATGATAATGAATATTATAATAGTGGTAATAGTAGTAACACAGCAATAACATCAATATATTAAAATGATAATAGTTAGAACGATGGTGATCATGAACACAACACTAACACTATTACCGATACCAGTAATAATAGTGACATCATAGTATAGTAATAGCAATCTTGAAAATAACATGAAGGAAAGATAAGCTAACTGTTGAACAAAACACTTACCAAGACGTAACGACGAGTTTTCGCATAACAACATTCCTGACACTAAAAGAAGAATAAGAATAAGAATAAGAATAAGAAGGAGAAGGAGTAGAAGGAGAAGGAGAAGGAGAAGGAGAAGGAGAAGGAGAAGGAGAAGAAGGAGAAGGAGAAGGAGAAGGAGAAGGAGAAGAAGAAGAAGAAGAAGAAGAAGAAGAAGAAGAAGAAGGAGGAGAAGAAGAAAGAAAAAAACGATTCTTGCAAGGGAGTAACGTCGAGGTTACTCAAGCGTGAAGTGCTTAAGAACAATTAAGAACAGGTAACGTAAGCTTGGGAACGGCCTATCCAGGTTAAAAAGACGCGGGTATGACCAAAAGAAATTTTACACATGCGTCTCGCTGATTTATGGGATCACTGAAGAAGGGTCTGCCTTGGCACGTCTTGGGGAGTTTACTGTTTTCTTCTTTCTTCTTTATGTATGTGACTTTCTTTCTCTCTCGATTTGTTTCCTTGTGTTTGTTGTTTTTTTCTGTGTGGAAATTTATCTGTTTCTCTTCTTGTATGGTTGTGGTATGAATAAACTATAATAACAATGCGTACAGGATAAAATACCATGAGCCAAAACGACTTACCATCACGTTCTGGTGCTCAGGAAAACGATTAAACTAAATAAAACTCGAACGTAAAACCTTAAAATAACTGAAGATGAAGACGAAATCCCGAAGAAACTTTAATGGGGTACATTTTATAACTCAAGCGACAGGTCAGGATTTATACAAGAGTCTCCAAGCTTTTGTTTGAAGTCGATGAGCTCAGGCGCCAAAGCAGCGTGTCTCGGCATCAAAGTTTTTGCAGAGAGTGAAAGAACATCTTATGTAGTCTTCAGAAAAGTAGGGATGTTGATACCCTACTGGAAAGAGAACATTAAAATATGTAATGAGTAATGTTTTAAAGATCATAATAGTTAACATTTTTATTTTTTTGATTTTTTGAAACGTGATTTTGAATCGGTATACAAAAATTGTCCGCATTATTAGTTATATTTTCGACCGTTTCTGGGCTTCTAACACTGCAGTAGGTTGATGCACAACTATTTTTGTCGGCTAGCATTTAATGATTCGATTTACATAATAGTTATCCAGTGAAAAGAGCAATACGAAAAGATAACGAATCAGATAATCTAGAAAATATAAAGACTAGACGTCACAAGTGCATGGTAAGGGATTCATTCTGACTGTCGAAAGATTGGAATTTAGGCACTACTAATCCACATGTAAACCACTTGCTTCAAATTGAGCTGACATGCTTCTGTACAGTTAACACAGCACACGTCAAAGAATATCTCCAAGAGATGAAATAAACACTTTTCTTTCTCTCACATAGCTAGACTGTTTTATTAACATAGTGAAAGATACTGATATACAGACAGACAAATAGATAGATAAAATTATAAATTGAGAGAGAGAGAGAGAGAGAGAGAGAGAGAGAGAGAGAGAGAGAGAGAGAGAGAGAGAGAGAGAGAGAGAGAGAGAGAGAGAGAGAGAGAGAGAGAGACTATCTTTTAAACATAGTGAAAGATACTGATATACAGACAGACAAATAGATAGATAAAAATATAGATTTATAGAGATAGATGGATAGATAGATAGATAGATAGATAGATAGAGAGAGAGACAGAGAGAGAGAGAGAGAGAGAGAGAGAGAGAGAGAGAGAGAGAGAGAGAGAGAGAGAGAGAGAGAGAGAGAGAGAGAGAGAGAGACGTTCTTTTAAACCGCATAAAACCCAAATCACAGTCCCTCTCTCACCCGATTTCAGCCTCGTTTACCCTTCCCCCCTTTTCCCAGCCCAGCAGGACCGGAAGAAGCCGTTCGAAGTTCAGAAAACACGAGGAATCACACACACAGCCAATCCTCCCAACAACAATAACGATTCCGATGGACGTTGGAGAC
>NC_061830.1:35881854-35884354 GCF_019202785.1 Penaeus chinensis
CCACAGCGCCATTCACGGAGAGGACGACCTGAAGACATGCCCAAGTCTGTGTGATTTGACATGGCTCTCATTCGTCCCCAGGTCTGACCGATGTGACTGTGACTGATATAAGTCACGCTCTCAGTGGTGAATCTCTTTCTCTCTTTCTCTGTCTGTCTGTTTCTTTGTCTCTCTCTCTCTCTCTCTCTCTCTCTCTCTCTCTCTCTCTCTCTCTCTCTCTCTCTCTCTCTCTCTCTCTCTCTCTTCTCTCTCTCTCACTCTTCGTCCTTCTCTCCTCTGTACCTCTCTCTTTTTCCCTCTCTTTCTTTCTTTCTTTCTATCTCTTTTTCTCTCTTCTCTCCCCACCCTCTCTATCTTTCTTTCTTTCTCTCTCTCTTTCTTCCCTCCTCCCCGTTCTCTCTCTCCCTTCCTTTCTCCTTTTCTCCTTTTCTCCTTTCTCTCGCTTCGTGGCTTTCGTCAGGATGGAGATGGACCCGTCGAAGGGGCGTGTATCCGCCGCCGAGAGCACGCCAGGGAGGGACGTCGGGAGGATTTATAGATGTGTTGGCTATGCTAATTTTATTGCTGTTGACGTTGTTGATTATGCACTCTCTGCACCCCTACCCCCCCCCCCCCCACGCCACCCCTGAACCTTCATCCACCTCCTTTCTTTCCTCGCCGTTCACCATCTATCCCTAATAACTCCTTCTCCTCTCTCCTGTCCTTCATTCACCCCATCCACCTCCTTCTCCCTTCCCCCTTCCTTCATTCACCCCTAACTAACTCCTTTCCCCCCCCCCACTTCTCGTCCCCAATACCCCCTCACTCCTTTCTACGTCCCCTTCATCCTCTTTCTTCTCCCTCTTGTCTGGCCCTTATAGGTTTCTCTTCTTATCCTCCTATCTACCCTTTCGCCATCCTCTGCGTTCTTCCTTGTCTATACCTCCTCCATCTTCCTCTTCCCGTCTCTCCCTCCTCTTCATCTTCCATTTTTATGTTTCTGTCCTCTCTTCATTCTCATTCTTTCTTCTTCTGTCTACGTCCCCTCAAATCTCCCCCATTCTTCTTCGGTTTATCATTCCTTCCCCCTCCTCCTCTCTCCACACCCCTCTCCCTTCCCCCCTTCCTCCACCTGTCACCCAAACCCATGGAGGCGAGGTAGTGAACTGAAATAATGAATTTATATGAGTATAAACTATCCCCAAAACCCTGATGTCTGATTCCTTCCCAGAAATCAATATATTACAGAACCCGATAATAATATCCACAGAGGGTATCTTAAGACGCTGAGACGGCCTCACGCAGCCACGTCTTGGAGAAAGTTGCAATAGGAACGATGCTTCCTTTTGCGAGTGAAAGGACGTCTACAATTACAAAAGAATCTTATAAAAAGACTGGACTTGGTAAACATTCTCTAATACATGAATGAGAGAGAGAGTGAGATAAAGAGAGAGAGAGAGAGAGAGAGAGAGAGAGAGAGAGAGAGAGAGAGAGAGAGAGAGAGAGAGAGAGAGAGAGAGAGAGAGAGAGAGAGAGAGAGAGAGAGAGAGAGAGAGAGAGAGAGAGAGAGAAAGAGAGAGAGAGAGAAAGAAAGAGAGAGAGAGAGAGAGAGAGAGAGAGAGAGAGAGAGAGAGAGAGAGAGAGAGAGAGAGAGAGAGAGAGAGAGAGAGAGAGAAAGAGAGAGAGAGAGAAAGAAAGAGAGAGAGAGAGAGAGAGAGAGAGAGAGAGAGAGAGAGAGAGAGAGAGAGAGAGAGAGAGAGAGAGAGAGAGAGAGAGAGAGAGAAAGAGAGAGAGAGAGAAAGAAAGAGAGAGAGAGAGAGAGAGAGAGAGAGAGAGAGAGAGAGAGAGAGAGAGAGAGAGAGAGAGAGAGAGAGAGAGAGAGAGAGAGAGAAAGAAGAGAGAGAGAGAGAGAGAGAGAGAGAGAGAGAGAGAGAGAGAGAGAGAGAGAGAGAGAGAGAGAGAGAGAAAGTAAAAGAAGAGAAGAGAAGAGGAAGCGGTCTCTTACTTAATCCCTGCCTTCCAGTAGCAATGAATTAACCGATTATCAGCTCTATAAATCCCACCACTATTTCTCAGCTGGTGACGGGAGATGGTGCCACACGCACCAGCTTACGGCGCGTATATATTTCGGTCACGGGAAGTCAGTACATCGATGAGGACATTAAAAGGAGATGAAGTTCATGGGACGAATATATGCTGCGCGTTCCCCTCTCCCGAACCTCCACCAGCTGATTTTTCCTCTTAAGCCAGCTGCGTCTCCCTCCTCCCCCCTACTCCCCTTTACCCCAGCTGCGACTCCCTCCTTCAACCTTTTCTTAATGCTGCGAGCACCTCCCTCCTCCTCCCCTTCTCCTCCTTCCCCTTCCATCCTCCCTTTCTCCTCCTTCCCCTTCCCTCCTCCTCCTTCCCCTTCCTATCCTCCCCTTCTCCTCCTTCCCCTTCCCTCCTCCTCCTTCCCCTTCCCTTTGCTTCCCCTCCGCCCCTTTCTGCACTTCTATCTTCACCAGCTGTCTCTCCCTCT
>NC_061830.1:35891854-35894354 GCF_019202785.1 Penaeus chinensis
TTCCACCTCTTCTCCCCTCACCCTTCCTCCTCTCCCCTCACCCTAGCTCACCTCCCCTCACCTTGCCTCCCCTCACCTTGCCTCATCTCCCCTCACCTTGCGTCTTTTCCCCTCACCCTACCTCTTCTCCCCTCGCCCCTACCGCCTTTCCCCTCCCCCACCTCCCTGCCCACTCACCCCGCCTCCCCTCCGGCGAAGTCAGGCCAAAAATACCCTGTGGCTACGGACACGCCCCTCGCTACGTAATTTATCATCCACGCCCACTCGCCCGCACGCACGCACGCACGCACACACGCGCGCCCGCAACTCTATAAAGGGCGGCGAAGTTGCTAGGCTCTTCGGCCGCCGGGTATTGGGAGCAGGGTATGAGGGGAATATGAGGGGCGGGGCCGGGATTATGAGGGAGGTGAGGGGACGGGGTCAGATTATGAGGGGGTGGGTGAGGGCGAAGTGTGGGGGGGGGGGAGGCCAGAGTAAGAGATAAGAGGAGAGATAAGGGAGGAGGTGCCAGATTATGAGGACGAGAGGTGAATAAAGAGGATTGATAATAAGAACGAAAAATTACAAGAAAGTGAATAACGATGGTGATTATGGGGAAGAAGAAGAAGAAAAGAAAGGAAAATTTATTTTAAGGAGATATTAACCAAGGAAAATGGAAAGAGAGAATGAAAAATAATGGAGAGGAGAGAGAGACAGAGAAAGACTTCAGATAAGAACAAATATTACGAAAGAGACACTAACAAGAACGATAAAAGGGGAAACCAAAGCGTAAAAAGAAAGAATGGTGACGAAGGGAAAACGAGCAAGAGGAGAGAGGAAAAAAGATGAGGAAAAAATCTGAACAAATAAGGAGAAACGACCAACTTCTTCGGGGGGGGAAAAAATAAAAAAAATAAAAAATAAAAAAAAAAATAAAAAAAAGTTTTTCTTCTCGCACTTCGAAGTTGTCATGGAGAGAGAGGTCGAGGAAGGTTAGGATGTCCGTATTTTATTAATTGTTAAGAGGGGTGACGTTTGAGATCAAGTTAGTATAGATCAGAATAAAATAGTTTTAGGAGGCCCAACTGGCTAGGCCATATCTGACATTTCTTAAAAGATGTTATCTTGACAAAAGCGCGTAGATGTACGACACACACACACACACACACACACACACATACACACACACACACACACACACACGCGCGCATAGACACACACACATATATACAAACACACACACACACATACACACACACACACATAACACACACATACATACACACACATACACACACACACACACAAATATACACAAACACACACACACATATACAAACACACACACACACACACACACACATATACAAACACACACACACACACACACACACACACACACACACACACACACACACATGCACGCATACACACACACACATATATACAAACACACACACACACACACACACACACACACACACACACACACACACACCGCAGCCTCGACACAGCACGCAAAACCCCCACACAATTAACACGGGGCGACAGGCAACCCCCTTGAACCATAATCATAGTATTTTGCACACGCGGAATTTGGGAGTCAATGAAGCCCGCGAAATATGGGGGCGCAGGAGTCACAGCTGATGGAAGTGTCGAGAGAATGAAAACACTCTTCCGTCTCCGGGTTTTTGTCTCAAAATTTAAACCTGTTACTTGTCTTGGTTGAGACGCGTTCCCCTTGTCTGCTTTTGATCTTCGCTTTATTTGTGTTCAATAAACATCTCTAGCTCTCTTTTTATTGTTGTTGTTTCTCTTTCTTGCTCTTTATCTCTTTTTCTCTGTCCCTGTCTCTCTCTCTTTCTTGCTCTCTCTCTCTCTCTCTCTCTCTCCTCTCTCTCTCTCCTCTCTCCTCTCTCTCTCTCTTCTCTCTCTCTCTCTCTCTCTCTCTCTCTCTCTCTATTTGTATTTTCGTTTCTTCTTTTTTCTTTCCTTCTTTCGTTCAAGGACGTGTTCGCGATGACGTTCCTGATCAGAGATTAGTTGAGATGGTGCTTATGATATTTATGGTTCGTGTCAGTTACAGCTTCACGCCCGTCTTTCACGCCCCCAGTCTCACGCCCGTTCCGTCACGCCCACGGCTTTCCTCTCTGCGTTATCCGTCTAACACCTGCACTATTCCCGCGGACGACAAATGGGCAAAAACAATATTTGTTGATGTAGGAACAAACCACGGGTGCGAGAACGTGAATGAACGGTTTCTTTTTCCTTGTCTGCCTCGGTCTGTTTCGGTCTGTTTTTGTCTGTGTTTCTGTCTGTTTTTGTTTTTTGTCTGCCGGTCCGTTTGTCTGTCTGTCTGTCTCTGTGTCAGTTTATGTTTCTGTATCTATCTCTGTCACTGTTTCTAGTTCTGTCTGTTTGTCTGGTTCTCTCTCTCTCTCTCTCTCTCTCTCTCTCTCTCTCTCTCTCTCTCTCTCTCTCTCTCTCTCTCTCTCTCTCTCTCTCTCTCTCTCTCTCTCTC
>NC_061830.1:35934354-35939546 GCF_019202785.1 Penaeus chinensis
AAAGGAAGAGATAGAGAGAAAAGAAAAGGGAGAGAGAAATGAAGAGAGAGAGAGAGAGAGAGAGAGAGAGAGAGAGAGAGAGAGAGAGAGAGAGAGAGAGAGAGAGAGAGAGAGAGAGAGGGGAAGCGAGAATTTAAAGGGAAGAGGATAAAGGAGGAGAAAGAAGAGAGAGAGAAGAGAGAGAGAGAGAGAGAGAGAGAGAGAGAGAGAGAGAGAGAGGAAGTGATAATTCAAAAGGAAGAGGATGAAAGGAGAGGAGAGAGAAGAGTAAGAAGAGAGCGAAAAGACGTACCTCTTCCACGGAATTCCCACGCGTCCCTCTAGTAATAATAATAACAATAACCGTAATAACGCTGACATCACCCCCAGACATCACAATCTATTAGATCAATTCCCTTTTACAGGTGATTTCTCAGGCTAATCAACGCCAGCCAGGTAAGTGATTCCGCGGACGACAAGAGCGATCAATTAACAATTTAATTAGGATCGGAATTGACTCTTTGGATTTTATAGCCTGATGAGGAATGCTGATGACTCTCTCTCTCTCTCTCTCTCTCTCTCTCTCTCTCTCTCGGGCGTTCCCTTGCTCTCGTTCTCGTCGTCCGGTTTTCGTCTCTGTGTGTTTGTTTGTTTGTTTGGTTGGTTGGTTGTCTGAATATCTGTCTGTCTGTCTGTCTGTCTGTCTGTGTCTGTCTGTCTGTCTGTCTCTCTCTGTCTCTCTCTCTCTCTCTCTCTCTCTCTCTCTCTCTCTCTCTCGGGCGTTCCCTTGCTCTCGTTCTCGTCGTCCGGTTTTCGTCTCTGTGTGTTTGTTTGTTTGTTTGGTTGGTTGGTTGTCTGAATATCTGTCTGTCTGTCTGTCTGTCTGTCTGTGTCTGTCTGTCTGTCTGTCTCTCTCTGTCTCTCTCTCTCTCTCTCTCTCTCTCTCTCTCTCTCTCTCTCTCTCTCTCTCTCTCTCTCTCTATCTCTCTCTCTCTCTCTCTCTCTGCATCTCCTAGACCCCTCCCCCTCCTCCACCCCTCTCAATACCCCTCCCCCCCCACCAAAGCGATAGGACAGCCCCCCTTCCCCCTTCCCTTCCCCGCGCGAGATGCCTGAGCTCCGCCGATCATTAACTTCGGCTCGCGAGGCAATTAAGACCTGTGATAACCTAATTAACGAGACCGACGCGACGATTAATTACATCCTCTACTGATTCCGATTCGTGGGATTCCTGGGGTTCCGGATTCGGGCGGAAGGGGGGATTTAGGGGAGGCAAGGAAGGGATTTAGGGGAAGCAAGGAAGGGATTTAGGAGAGGCAAGGGAGGGATTTAGGGGAGGCAAGGAGGGGATTTAGGGGAGGCAAGGAAGGGATTTAGGGGAGGCAAGGGGGGATTTACGGGAGGCAAGGAGGGGATTTAGGGGAGGCAAGGAAGGGATTTAGGGGAGGCAAGGAAGGGATTTAAGGAGGCAAGGAAGGGATTTAGGGGAGGCAAGGAAGGGATTTAGGGGAGGCAAGGAAGGGATTTAGGGGAGGCAAGGAGGGATTTTGGGGAGGCAAGGAAGGGATTTAGGGGAGGCAAGGAAGGGATTTAGGGGAGGCAAGGAGGGGATTTAGGGGAGGCAAGGAAGGGATTTAGGGGAGGCAAGGAAGGGATTTAGGGGAGGCAAGGAGGGGATTTAGGGGAGGCAAGGAAGGGATTTAGGGGAGGCAAGGAAGGGATTTAGGGGAGGCAAGGAAGGGATTTAGGGGAGGCAAGGAAGGGATTTAGGGGAGCCAAGGAGGGGATTTAGGGGAGGCAAGGAAGGGATTTTGGGGAGGCAAGGAAGGGATTTAGGGGAGGCAAGGATGGGATTTAGGGGAGGCAAGGAAGGGATTTAGGGGAGGCAAGGAAGGGATTTTGGGGAGGCAAGGAAGGGATTTAGGGGAGGCAAGGAAGGGATTTAGGGGAGGCCAAGGAGGGGATTTAGGGGAGGCAAGGAAGGGATTTTGGGGAGGCAAGGAAGGGATTTAGGGGAGGCAAGGAAGAAATTTAGGGAGGCAAGGAAGGGATTTAGGGGAGGCAAGGAGGGATTTAGGGGAGGCAAGGAATGGATTTGGGGGAAGCAAGGAAGGGATTTAGGGGAGGCAAGGGAGGGATTTTGGGGAGGCAAGGAAGGGATTTAGGGAGGCAAGGAAGGGATTTAGGGGAGGCAAGGAAGGGATTTAGGGGAGGCAAGGAAGGGATTTAGGGGAGGCAAGGAAGGGATTTAGGGGAGGCAAGGAAGGGATTTAGGGGAGGCAAGGAAGGGATTTAGGGGAGGCAAGGAAGGGATTTTGGGGAGGCAAGGAAGGGATTTAGGGGAGGCAAGGAAGGGATTTAGGGGAGGCAAGGAAGGGATTTAGGGGAGGCAAGGAAGGGATTTTGGGGAGGCAAGGAAGGGATTTAGGGGAGGCAAGGAAGGGATTTAGGGGAGGCAAGGAAGGGATTTAGGGAGGCAAGGAAGGGATTTAGGGGAGGCAAGGAAGGGATTTAGGGGAGGCAAGGAAGGGATTTAGGGGAGGCAAGGAAGGGATTTAGGGGAGGCAAGGAAGGGATTTAGGGGAGGCAAGGAAGGGATTTAGGGGAGGCAAGGAAGGGATTTAGGGGAGGCAAGGAAGGGATTTAGGGGAGGCAAGGAAGGGATTTTGGGGAGGCAAGGAAGGAGTTAGGGGAGGCAAGGAAGGGATTTAGAGGGAGGCAAGGAAGGGATTTAGGGAGGCAAGGAAGGGATTTAGGGGAGTCAAGAGGGATTTAGGGGAGGCAAGGAAGGGATTTAGGGGAGGCAAGGAGGGATTTAGGGGAGGCAAGGAAGGGATTTAGGGGAGGGCAAGGAAGGGATTTAGGGGAGGCAAGGAAGGGATTTAGGGAGGGAAGAAGGATTATAGGGGAGGCAAGGAGGGATTTAGGGGAGGCAAGGAAGGGATTTAGGGACGGCAAGGAAGGGATTTAGGAGAGGCAAGGAAGGGAATTTAGTGGGAGGTAAGGAAGGGATTTAGGGAGGCAAGGAAGGGATATTAGGGAAAAGGCAAGAAGGGATTTAGGAGAGGCAATGAAGGATTTTGGGAGGCAGGAGGGATTTAGGGGAGATAGGAAGGGATAGTAGGGGAGGCAAGGAAGGGATTTAGGGAGGCAAGGAAGGGATTTAGTGGAGGCAAGGAAGGGATTTAGGGAAGGCAAGGAAGGGATTTAGGAGAGGCAAGGAAGGGATTTAGGGGAGGCAAGGAAGGGATTTAGGGGAGGCAAGGAAGGGATTTAGGGAAGGCAAAGAAGGGATTTAGGGGAGGCAAGGAAGGGATTTTGGGGAGGCAAGGAAGGGATTTTGGGGAGGCAAGGAAGGGATTTTGGGGAGGCAAGGAAGGGATTTAGGGGAAGGCAAGGAAGGGATTTAGGGGAGGCAAGGAAGGGATTTTGGGGAGGCAAGGAAGGGATTTTGGGGAGGCAAGGAAAGGATTTAGGGGAGGCAAGGAAGGGATTTAGGGGAGGCAAGGAAGGGATTTTGGGGAGGCAAGGAAGGGATTTTGGGGAGGCAAGGAAGGGATTTAGGGGAGGCAAGGATGGGATGTAGGGGAGGCAAGGAAGGGATTTAGGGGAGGCAAGGAAGGGATTTAGGGGAGGCAAGGAAGGGATTTTGGGGAGGCAAGGAAGGGAGTTAGGGGAGGCAAGGGAGGGGATTTAGGGGAGGCAAGGAAGGGATTTTGGGGAGGCAAGGAAGGGATTTTGGGAGTGCAAGGAAGGGATTTAGGGAAGGCAAAGAAGGATTTTGGGAGGCAAGGAAGGGATTTAGGGAAGGCAAGGAAAGGATTTAGGGGAGGCAAGGAAGGGATTTTGGGGAGGCAAGGAAGGGATTTAGGGCAAGGAAGGAATTAAGGGAGGGAAGAAGGAAGGGGAGAAGGAAAGGGAGAGACGGGGAATGGGGAAGGAGGGAAGAGGGAAGAAAGAGGGAGGAGAAGGAGGGGAATAGGAAAGAGGGGAGGAAGGAGGAAGGATGGAGGAAGAAGGGGATAGGGAGAATGAGATAGGAAAGAAGTGAAGAATGAGGAAGGAGGGAGGAGGAAGAGGGTGTATTAAGGAAGAAGGGAAGGAAAGGAGGTGAAGGGAAGAGAGGTGGGTAAAAGCGGGTCGTAGGGGCAAACTGGGAGGGAGGAGAGGAGAGAGAAGGAGAGAGGGGATAGGGAAAGAAGGAGGGAAGGTGGTGAGAGAAGAGTGGAAATGGAGGGAGGGAGGGAGGGTGGATGGAGATAAGGAAGATGGGTAAGGTAGAAGAGGAAGTGAAATAGAAATAAGGAATAAGGAAGGGGTGCAATAGGGAGGAAGGGATGAAGGAAGGAAAACTGAGAAGATAGAGAGAGAGATAGAGATAGAGAGAGAGAGACAGAGAGAGAGAGAGAGAGAGAGAGAGAGAGAGAGAGAGGAGAGAGAGAGAGAGAGAGAGAGAGAGAGAGAGAGAAAATATGGAAAAAAGTGATATGAACAGGTAGAGAGATATAAGGATAGATAGACATATAGATAGGTAGATAGGCAGATATATATACATATAGACAGACAGATAGATAGACAGATGAATATATAGATAGAGATATAAAAATGAATAGATAGACAGATAGATAGATAGATAGATAGATAGACAGAGAGGGGACGGAGAGAGAGATTTAGATAAACACAGAAAGACAATAGTCAAACATTTCGATAGATATATAGGTAGAGGGAGATAGATAGAAGGATGGATAGATAGATAGACAGAGAGATAAGTAGATAGATAGATAGAGACAGATAGATAGATAGAAAGAGTAGGAAGGGTAGGGGATAGGGAAGGTGGATGAAGAAAGGGAGAGGCAAAAAAAGAGAAAGAGATAAAGATAGAGAGGGTGAGCGAGAGCGAGAGCGAGAGCGAGAGCGAGAGAGAAGAGAAGAAGGAAAGAGAGAGAAGAGAAGAAGGAGAGAGAGATGGAAGGAGAGAGAGAGAGAGAGAAAGAGAGAGAGAGATGGAAGGAGAGAGAGAGAAGAAAGAGAGAGAGAAGAGAGAGAGAGAGAGAGAGAAGAGAGAGAGAGTGAGAGAGAGAGATAGAGAGAGAGAAAGAAGAGAGAGAGAGAAAAAAGGGGAGAGAGAGAGAGAGAGAGAGAGAGAGAGAGAGAGAGATAGAAGAGAGAGAGAGAGAGAGAATAGGAAAAAGAGATAAAAACAGGTAGAGAGA
>NC_061830.1:35939646-35942146 GCF_019202785.1 Penaeus chinensis
GAGAAGGAGGTGAAGGAACAGGTGGAAGAAAGAGAGGTGGAGGTGGAGAAGGAAGTGAAGGAACAGGTGGAAGAAAGGGAGAAGAAGGTGAAGGAACAGGTGGAAGAAAGGGAGGTGGAGGTGGAGAAGGTGGAAGTCGAGGAACAGGTGGAGGAGATGGAGTTGGAAATGGAGGTGGAGAAACAAGTGGAGGAGGTTGAGAGGAGGAGGAGGAGGTGGAGGTGATGGAACAAGAGGTGAAGGTAAAGGTGGAGAAAAAGCAGGTGGAGGAAAAGGAGGTGGAGGAAGGAGGTGAATAAAAAATTAGATATGGAGGTGAAAGTGGAAGTTGTTGTGGAGAAGGAGGTGGATTAGGAAGCCGAGGTAAAACAGGTGGAGGAAGAGGTGGAAGTGGAAGAGGCAAAGAAGCTGGTGAAGGTAGAGAATGAGAAGGAAAAGAAAAGGAGAGAAAACAGACAAAAACAAAATAGAGAAAGGAGGAGGAGGAACAGGGGGAGAAACAGGAGGAAAAGGAGAGAGTGATACAAGAAGAGAAGAAGGAGGAAGTGATATAGTAGGAAGGACAGAAGGAAAGGAAGAGGAGGACAAGGAAGAAAGAAAGGAAGAGGAGTAAGAGGAGAGTAGGAAAATTAAAAGGAAAGGAGAAGGAGGGAGAGGAAAGAAGAAGAGGAAGATAAGAGCAGACAATAACCACTAATAACCATAATAATGATGATGATAACAACAACAACAATAGATCTAATAAATGTGATGAAAAGGATACCAAATAACATCAAAATGACAATATCTAAAAAAGAATATAACAACAATAACACACTGATACTGATAAAGAATGAGAGTAGAAAGAGGCGATAAAGTGCAGAGAAAGAGAAGGAGCGAGAGTGTGGGCGTGATTGAGGAGGATCGTGAGGAAGACAGAAAGGAAGGAGGGGGGGAGGGAGGAGGAGGAGGGAGAATTCCGTGTGATTAAGCCTTCCTCTTTCTCCTCCTCCTTCCTTCGCCTCCTCATTTCCCCCCTCATCTTAGTATTGCTACTCTTCCTTTTCCTCTCCTCCTCCTCCTCCTCCTCCTCCTCCTCCTCCTCCTTCTCCTCCTCCTCCTCCTCCTCCTCCTCTTCCTCCTTCTCCTCCTCCTCCTTCTCATCCTCCTTCTCCTCCTCCTCCTCCTCTTCTTCCTCCTTCTCCTCCTCTTTCTCCGCCTCCTCCCCCCTCCTTCTTCCTCTTCCTCTTAAACCAAAGAAGATCCATAAATTCAACTTAGTAAACCTAAGCGATCTGGTATACCTTTACACTATCGATTAGACACAAATGAAAAAGCATTTATACAGAATAAGCATTTATACAGCTTATCCAGTAATATCAAGATCAACACAATGAGCTCCCAGTGCTTCCTTCAGTATGATGCGTATCTTAACTGCGTCTGTCGAGGCTTCGTGTATATCACAGCCATTCTTGTTGCATTCAGCAGCTGCAAAGTACTCTTTCTTCTTCTTCTTGTTCTGTCTTCTCCTCCCTTCTCGGTACCTTCGTTTTGTCATGTAAATTTTCTTTTTTATTACTATTTTTTTTTTTTAAGTTCAGGTTTTCTTCTGTTTTGTATCATCGTTTTTTTTTCCTAATGTATCTTTACTATTGATTTCTGATCTCTGTTTTTTACACTTAGTATTTTATCATATTTTCACCGTCTTAATATTTTTTTTATTTTTCTCCCCTTTGCTCGTGCCCTTCCTCCCTCTCCACCTTCCACTCCTTACCTCGCTCCTCCCTCGCTCCCCATCTCCCTTACACCCCCTCCTCCCCCTCCTCCCCCTCCTCCCCCTCCTCCTGCCTCAGGTGACGGGCAAAACCCCCGTGATAAACCAAGTCTCCGTCCTCATATCAATCCCATAAGGCATTGCAACAACCGCCGTGGGAGCCCGTATTTATGTGTGGTTGGCAGGCACGATGGTTGATAGTACCGCGTCGCCCTCCCGGACAGTGCCAGGCTTGTCGAGTGCGGCATTTCTTTGTTCTTTCTTCGTCTTCTTCCTGATTCTCTTCGCCCTCCATTTCCTCCTTTATCGCCCCCCGTCCTTTTGATGTGGCGATGTGGTGGCGCGAGACGTCGTATCCCCGGCTTGACTGACGTGGTAATGTCATGTATGCGTTATGGATGTGAGAGCGCCTGTGTGCCAGTGGCGTCGTCTGCTGCTTACATTTCATTTCCATTTTTCTCCGATTATCCGCCATTGACGCAACCGCTCGCGAGAATCATAACCAGGCTATATTTACCCAAATAAAACACCAAGCAGAATTATTTGAAGCAGACATGAGCACTGGCCATAAAGCTGGCTGAACATGCCATTCCGTATGAAGAGACGCCAACGCCCCGTGTTCTTACGCCCACATAACGTTCTCGAGGCGGGTCGTGCGTCACACTCGAGGCGTCTCAGCACCTGCGAAGAACAACGGCGCAGAGATCTTTATAGCACGGAGGGAGAGCGGCAGACCGAGCGAAAGTG
>NC_061830.1:35949646-35952146 GCF_019202785.1 Penaeus chinensis
CTAACTTTGCGGAAGTAAGTGATGGCGGGGGTCCTGGCCAGCGAATTAATAAGGAGTAAAGTTCATGGCTGCATTGTATAGCTGATGAGGAACAATTAGCTACAGGGCAGAGCCTTATCACGGAATGCTTCTGTTGTCATCCGTGGCTTGGCTAGTAAAGGTGGATGTGGGTCTGTGTGTTTTTTTCATGCGTCAGCCACACGGACACGCACACACGCACACACACACACACACACACACACACATACACACATACACAGTACTGTAAGTAAGCATACACGGGTATAATTTGACTCGCCATCAGACTAAAACAATGTTTCATTACGATTTGCAGTGCATATATATATACATGTGTGTGTTTGTATGTGTGTGTGTGTGTGTGTGTGTGTGTGTGTGTGTGTTTGCGTGTGTGTGTTTGCATCTCTCTCTCTCTCTCCCTCTCTCTCTCTCTCTCTCTCTCTCTCTCTCTCTCTCTCTCTCTCTCTCTCTCTCTCTCTCTCTCTCTCTGTATATATATAGTTAGATAAAGATATAGAGATATAGATGTATTTCTTATCTATCTATCTATCTATATATATACATATACACATAGTTGTGTGTGTGTGTATATATATTCATATATATTTATGAATATCCATGTATATATGGATATATATATATATATGTATGTATATATATATGTGTGTGTGTGTGTATGTGTGTGTGTGTGTATATATATATATGGGGCGGGGGGTTGTATGTAGGCACACACACACACCTTGTGTCTGTGTGTGTGTGTAGACAGAGAGAAAGAAAAACGGAAAACAAGTGCGAAAGGATATTCCTTTTTCTTCTACCCATATATACGACCCACGCGAACAAAAAACAAAACGCATCCACCTAATTTTTATAAAACCTACTAACAAAAAAAAAAAACAAATCGACACTAAACTAACAATAAACCGAAATACAAGAAAGAAAAACATTTATAAATATGAACGAATCTCCCCTCCCCCCCCTCCCTCCCCCACAAATGAAGAATGTCGACCCTTTTGTTACGGATATAAAACGTCTTCCTGAGCGGCCGCCCGTTGAATATTCATGAGGACCCACAATGCACCGCGCGCAGCTTCTCGCCAGACACTAATGGCAACTTTTCGACGCTACTTTGCCGGCGGTGGCGAGCTGGCAGCAAGGTGCGGGTTATGGCACAGTGGCAAAAGGGGGGAGGGGGGGGGGTAGTGGCGAGACGGTGGGGTATGGGGGGTGGGCGGGGTGAGAGGAAGATAAAAAAGGGGAAAAGGAGAAGAAGGAATAGAGAGTGGGAGGAGATGTCAGGAGGGAGAAGGGGGGAGGGGGAAAAGGGGAGAAATAGATGTGAATGCTTTTTTTTTTTTCGTTGTTAAGGATTATTCTTATTATAGTTATTATTGTTGTTACTACTGATTAATTGATTGTTTTTGTTGCTTTCATTATGGTGAAAATTGTCATTGTGACAGTCACTTTCATCGTTGCAAGTTTTCTTATTATCAGTACTCAGAGCAATAGCTTTATTTTTGCTATTAATATTAACATTATCATCGTTATTGTTATCGTTATTATTATTAACGTAATCAATATTATAATGTTCATTGTCATAACGATCAGTATATCTTCGCTATTAATTTTGACTGTCATTAAGGTTTTTATCAACGTCACCATTAAGAACTCATTACTATTATTACAAATTGCATGTTATTACTGCCATTAATATCATGATTATTATGAATAACATACGATCGCCAAGAGAAAAATAACAATGGTTGTCTCCGTAATCATTAATTCTCTTTTTTGGTGGCATGGCTACTAACATCATTAACTGATTGTGATATTCATATCATACATACATACACACACACACACACACACACACACACACACACATATATATATATATATATATATATATATATATATTTGCTTTTTCTTCAGAATGCATTTTCTTGCTTCAATTTTCTTTGTATTCTCCACTTTCCTTTTCCTTTGTTTACATTTTCCCTCGTTCTTTGCTTTCTTGTTTTCCAAAACATATTACCCTATTCAGTTGTGCACAAAGTAACGAAGCAACAGCACGATCAAGAGGCGGGATATACTTAATGCAAAAGAATAACCTCTATAAAAAACATCGACCACAAAGCAGCGTTTGCATCAGTGATAATAATGATGATGATGATAATAATAAGAATAAGAATAAGAATTAGAATATGAATAAGAATGATAATAATGATAATGATAACGATAATCATCATTATCATCATCATAATAATAATGTTGATGATGATAATAATCATGATAATAATAACAATGATAATAATGATAACAATGATAATAAAGATAACAATACTAATAGTAATGATAGTAATGATTATAACAAATAGATGGCAACGTTTTGAGTCACTCGTGAGTCAAACTTATTTATTGTTCTTCACTGTCTCTGTTTCATTTCAATCGCCAGACGTTTCAAATTCGAAGAAAACGGAGG
>NC_061830.1:35992146-35997146 GCF_019202785.1 Penaeus chinensis
CGGGAGCAACATGAAGCCCGAAGCCTTTGAAACCAGTCATGGAATTATTGCTTTGTTGTGCTTCCTATTCAATGTCTGTGTGAAGAAGTTTCCGTTTATTGATATTATTATTATTATTTTATGTTTTTGTACTATTCTTGTTAACTTGTCATGGTTGTTATCATTGTTTAAACCTTTAAAATTAAGATTATTATCGTTGTCATTGATATCTTTATTCCCATCATCGCCAACATATTTATAATCACAATATCTTCTCTATCAAGAACGTTATCAATAGAATTGGTATTACGGTCACATCGATAATTACAATTATCACACTTATCTGTCCTGTTTCGAGTACATATGTCGCACATTGCCATATCATTTACATATATATGTATGAATTATAATTTAAAAAATCCCATTTCGGCGTAGTAAATAAATATCCAGCGACGCAGAATCCCTTCTCCCCCCCCCCCCCCCCTCCAGCCCAGACGGCCGAGCCAGGGCAGGGCAGGTGGTGTCCTGGGTCACGTTAGACGGTAGTTGGTCTTCATCTTGTGGCTGAAACCTACAAATCAGGGTGAGTTGACCACGCCCCCCCGGAGGCCACGGCGGAAGTCACTTGGGACACCGGTCACTCCTTGCGGTCACGGGAGAGGTCACGGGGTGGCACTGGGGCCGCAGGGATGGGGAGGGAGGGAGGGAGGATTGGGGAGAGAGGAAGAGGAAGGGAGAGAGATAAAAATTAGAGGAAGAGTGAAATCGACACCATGAAAATTGTAGTAATATATATATATGTGTGTGTGTGTTTGTGTGTGTGTGTGCGCGCGTGTGTGTGTATGTATGTATATATATACATATATATATACATATATATATATATGCTTACATACAAACAGAACGAATTCTATATCTAATAAAGTGTAATTTCTCCTTCTCTTCAGAAGAGACTGACCTTCCCACGGCGCCCCCCTTGACCTGTCGAGGTGACAAAAGAAGCTGCGCATAACGGAGATGGACAAAGGAAGCAATAAATAAGGAGGATAACATGACAGGAAAAGACCCGACGGCCGAGGGTCATCCTGCGAGAATGACCCTCGCAAGGTGGCTCAAGGGAATGACTGGAAGGACGTGATGAATGTGGGAGGAAGTGAAACAACTGATGAGTGTGGGAGGAAGTGAAACACGTGAGGGCGGTCGTCTTGGGTCACGGAGGGAAGAGGTCAAGATTTTCAGATATTTCAGAGGTTTTGCGAGTGTGAATAAACTCTGCTCACTCGTATTCCTAATCGTCTAATCATCTTCCAAGGGAATTCTGGCTGAAATAAGCATCTTTTCCAATCACGGGAGCCTTATGTGATATATGTTTATATTTTTGAATGCAACATACAAACACACACACACACATATATAATATATATACATAAATACATACATGCATATATATACATACATACATATATATGTATGTATATATATATATATATATATATATATACACACACACGTGGGTGTGCGTGTGTGTGTGCATATGTGTCTGATATATAAATATATATTATACATACTATACATATATGTGTATATACATACATACATATGTATATTATACATCCTTATACATATATATGTATACACGCACACACACACACACACATACACGTGCTTACCGTTCAATAATACGATAAATTTAGTAAATCAGATTTTCCCTTCATCCGCCGCCAAAGGAGTGTACATAATTACATAAAGCAAACCAATAAAGCCGTGTAACCTGAGGATATATGAGGGAGAAGCCCAAGTGTCCGCTCGAATAGCTAATTCAGATTACATGAAGCCGAACGAATCCGCAATATATATCCCTGAGGACTGAGTATACCATGCAGATATGTCACGCAAAGGGATGATAAATGTGAAGAAATACCTCCCTCGTAAGAAGATGATAACGAGAGAGAAAGAGAGAGCATGAAAAAAGAGAGAGAGAAAAGAAAAAAGACTGGCTTAAGTATAAATCCGGAAGTCGGGGGATACAAAATCGCGTTCATTAAGAGATCGTGTTCGAACACCGGTTTGGTCGCGGCTTCGAACGACCGGGCGGCTTCAAGGGTCCAAGGCTTATGCCCAATTAGCTCGATTGTGTGTAGGGAAATAGTTCTAATGACTTCCTTCTTGCGTTTTTTTGAAGCGTGTCCCGGATTAAGGCGACACGCGCGTGTCTTTGCGAACGCCCATCGCATCATGAGATCTGTTTTTCTCCCCCTTTTTTTAATATAAGCGGTTTGAAAGAGAAACGAATCGACACTGAATCCCGTTTTCTGTTGGTTTCTCTTTTTTCATTCTTTTCTCTCCGTCTCTCCTTCGATAATAGATCTCCGTCCACGTGTCTTTCAACGAGGTGATCATAGCGGTAAGAGTTAACTGATGATTGATCCAACCCATTTGTGTAATTACGAGTAATTATGTTACACGCACTATTTCATATATCTTTAATTCGTATTTGCTTTTTCAATATTAAATATATCATCAGTGGCATATATCATTACCATCGTTGCTGAATGAGTATGCACTAAATATATTGAAAATATCTATATCATGGCATTGATGAATTGCAGCTGCATGATTTGTCTCTCTTTTTCGCCTTCCTTTTCTTCTTCTTCTTTTTTATACTAATTTTACTTTCATTCCTACCATTTTTCTGCTTGCTCTTCTTCAATAGCTCACTAACATAACATCATCAATGAAACTAATATAATCAAATAATGTAGATAATAATAACATACCACTACTATTAATCCAGACAATGGCAAATTACCAACGAGACTGACATCAAGGAAACACCAAATCCTGATAATATAAATACCAAAATAATACCAACAAATCCGACGCGCCCCCACCCAAAAAAAACAGCTCAACATCCCTTCAAGCTTCAGGACAAAAAATAAGCTTCCTGTAACTTCCTTTCAGACTTTCCCTAAGGCAGTCACAGCTCATTGCGTAACTCTGACGGAGCTCTCACATCAGAACGTGTCAATTACATTTCCTGCTTCGCGAAACTCTTCATTCTCATTCATAATCTTTTTCATATAAAATCTGTATCACTACCGGAAGGGGAATCACTATCCCTGTCAGATGTTTGGGTGTTTGAGGATCGGGAGTGATGGTGAGACAGTGAGGGTGATGGAGATACAGTGAGGGTGATGGAGAGATAGTTAGGGTGATGGAGAGGTGGTGAGAGTGATGGAGATATAGTGAGAATGTTGGAGACAGTGAGAGTGATGGAGAGATAGTGAGTGAGGATGAGATAGTGAGAGTGATGGAGACAGTGAGAGTTAGGAGATAGTGTGTGATGGCTATATAGGGAGAATGATGGAGGCAGTGAGAGTGATGGTATACTGAGTGTTGGAGAGATAGTGAGTGATGGTGAAATAGTGAGGCTGATGGAGATATAGTGAGAATGATGGTGAGAGTGATTTAGATATAGTGAGAATGATGATGAGAGTGATTTAGATATAGTAAGAATGATGGAGACATTGTGAGTGATGGAGATATAGTAAGAATGAGGAAGAGATAGCGGAAGTGATAGATGGTGAGAGTGATGGGGAGATAGGTACTTGATGGAAAAACAGTGAGAGTGATAGAGAGATAGTGAGAGTGATAGAGAGATAGTGAAAGTGATAGAGAGATAGTGCGAGTGATAGAGATATGGTGAGACTGATAGAGAGATAGTGAGAGTGATAAAGAGATAGTGAGAGTGATAGAGAGATAGTGAGAGTGATAGAGAGATAGTGCGAGTGATAGAGAGAGATAGTGCGAGTGACAGAGAGAGATAGTGAGAGTGATAGAGATATAGTGAGACTGATGGTGGGAAGATTGACGTCACCCTGACCGGTATTGTGGTCACTTTGTCTTCCTTTTTTGGAATCACCCTTCGCTCTCTTCTCTTTCTCCATCTTCGCCTTCATGTTATATTACTTTTGCGTCCTCTTATTTTCATCTCCTTTCTTCTTATTATGTTTCTTTCTGGTCATCTTATTCCACTGTTCCTTCTTCTGCTTTGCCTTTTGCTTCTATGGCATCTATTCCATTGTTTTCTTGCTTCCTCTTATGTCCTTCTTCACTTCCCTCTTTCTTTTATTTTATTGCCATATTTACTTTCATCTCCTTCCTTGCCATATCTTTTAGGTATCAGTTCTTCCTTTATTTTCTTCGTCGTCCACTCCTCTTCCTTCTACTCCTTCTCTTCTTCCTCCTCCCACTCCTTCCTCTTTTTCTTTTTCTTCTTGTTCTCCTTCTTTTTCTTCTTTTTCTTCCTCTTCTCCTTCCTCTTTTTCTTTCTTTTTCTTCTTGTTCTCCTTCTTTTTCTTCCTCTTCTTCTTCTTCTTCTCCTTCTCCTCCTCCTCCTCTTCCTCCTCCTCCTCCTCTTCTACCTCCTTTTTTTTCTTCTTCGTCCTTTACTTTTAGTCCATCTTCCATTTCCCCTTCTCCTTCCCTTTTTTATCTAAATTTCGTTCTTTTCTCACATTTTCATGGCTGTTTCTCTCTCTCTCTCTCTCTCTCTCTCTCTCTCTCTCTCTCTCTCTCTCTCTCTCTCTCTCTCTCTCTCTCTCTCTCTCTCTCTCTCTCTCTCTTCTCCTTCCATCGTTTCTCTGTCTTGGTTCTATTTATGTCTTCGTAACACAGATTAATTTCCATTGTCCTTACAGTGGATATAGGCAGTTCGCAAATAGCGTGATCATTTGCCTGATGTTTGCAATGTCTACGGGCGAGTGAGTGTGTGTGTGTGTGTGTGTGTGTGTGTGTGTGTGTGTGTGTGTGTGTGTGTGTGTGTGTGTGTGTGTGTCGATACACGATATGTGTGTGGAAATAAAGAGAGTAGAAAGAGAAATAAGACGTAGAAAGAGAGAAAGAGGGAAAGAGACAGACAGAAACAGAAAGACAGACAGACAAATAAACAGACAGACACAAAACATAGAGAAGAAATACACAGGGACACAAACAAACAAAAATAATTAGACGATAAACAA
>NC_061830.1:36002146-36007146 GCF_019202785.1 Penaeus chinensis
ATCTTTATCATGTTTCACTTACCTCCTGTTCCTTCAGCGATCGGGCTTTATATATAAGATTTGTATTTTACTCCCGATCGCTACATTGTCTGTGTATGTGTGTGTATTTCGTGTGCGTTTGTTTCTGTATGTATGTATGTATGTAGGTGTACCTGTGCTTGTAGAAACATGCATGGTTATATAATCAACTCAATAATGTTTTTTTGTTTTTTTATCTAAGTATTCGCTCGTCTAAATCAATGTTTCTATTTCTACCATATATCTCTTCTCGTATTCTCTTTCTACTAACAAATTCTCACACCTTCCTCCCCATCCCTCCTCATTTCCCCCATCCTCTCTCACATCCCCCTCATCTCCCCAACCCATTCCCTCTCCTTCTTACATCCATATCCCTCCGCCATCCCCTCTCTCCCTCTCCCCTTTTCCTTCCCCCCTCCCCCTCCCCTTTTCCTCCCCCCCTCCCCCTCCCCTTTTCCTTCCCCCCCTCCCCCTCCCCTTTTCCTCCCCCCCTCCCAACACCCCTCCCCCATCGCCCTTGATCTACGCCTCGTGTTCGTTGTTCCCCCAACAGATGCTATCAATTAATGACTCCCTTTCGTTCTTCTGGAGTGGCTGTGCGAGCGGCCGGTGTCTGAGGAGGCGTCGCTCCCATTAAACGGAGTCAGTGATCGAGGTTATAATCGTCTGCGTGTTAATCACTGCCGTCCGTGAGGGGTTTGCGATGATGAACGGCCCGAGTTTTGCGTTCTGGGAAGGTGGGTGGGGGTGAGGGGTGAGGGGAGAGGGAGGGTGTGTGGGGTGTGGGAGAGGGGAGTGGAGGGGAGGGTATGTGGGGTGTGGGAGAGGGGAGTGGAGGGGGCGGGGTATGTGGGGTGTGTGGAGGAGGTGGGCTGGGGGGGAGGGGGAGAGGGAGGGGAGGGTGTGTGGGGTGTGGGGAGGAGGTGGGCTGGGGGGGAGGGGAAGGAAGGGAACGGGAGGGTGTGTGGGGAGATGGTGGGTTGGAGGAGAGGGAGGAGGAAGGTTGGGGTAAGGGAGTGGCGTGGGGTCTGGGGTAAGGATGCGGGAAGGATGGGAGTGTGTGTGTGTGTGTGTGTGTGTGTGTGTGTGTGTGTGTGTGTGTGTATGTGTGTGTGTGTGTGTGTGTGTGTGTGTGTGTGTGTGTGTGCATGTGTATATGTATGTGTATATGCATCGCAGGGAATGGGATGTGAGGTAGGGGTGGGGGTATAGACGAGGGGAAGGAGGTTAGAGGAATGGGGTTGCAGGGGCCGGGCTGTCGGGCGTGGGGTAAGGTGGGGTAAGGATGGGGGAAGGAGATTGAAGAGGCAGAAGAGGGGTAAGAGGATTTGAGGGTTCTGGTTGGGGGGAAAAAGAGGGCGGGGGGTTGGGGGTGTGGAAGGTAAGAGAGAAGAAGGGGATTGTTGGGGTAAATGAGGGGTTGGAGAGCTGAAGGGGAGGTAGTAAGACTACGAGGGGTTGCAGGGCCGAGGTAGAAATAGGGGAAGGGGGTTGGAGCGATGGAGGAAGGGGTGGTAGGCCGAGGAGGGGGGTAAGGAAGGGGTAAGGGGGTGCCGAAGGGGTTAGTAAAATAGGGTGGATGAGGGGGGGGGGGGCTAGAGGAGGGGTTAGCTGAAGGAGGGGGTGGAGAGTAGAGCAGAGTTGGGGGTAAGTTGATAAGGGGAAACTTGCATTGTGGAGGAGGGGGAAGGAGGGAGGATTTTGATATTTGATATTTGTTAGTTGTGTTTGTTTGTTTGAATGTGTCCAGTAAAGGCTGTGGAAGAGACTTGTTGCACTGTTTTTTTTGTTGTTTTTACAATTGCTTTTGTTGTTTTTGTGATGTTGTTGTTATCAATATTATTGTTGTTTTGTTCTTGGTCTTGTTATTGTTTTTGTTATTAATATCATTATTGTTGTTGTTTTGTTGTTGTTGTTCTTGTTATTGTTGTTACTGTTGTTACTGCCGCTGTTGATGTTGTCCTCACTGTATACTGCGACGGTAGAGTGAATTTCCAGCCTATGTACTATTAATGAATAACGCTTTAAAAATGATTAAATGAATAGACCTGCACATGAGAATTGCTTTCTCTGTCTCACTTGCTTCTGACAGCGAAAAATGAGCCCGAATAAGATCATACATAAGCTTTGAAAGACCCGGCTGTAATACCGTCCTCGTCGAACTTGCACTTGATAAGAAACTATAAACATCTTCATTTATATCATTCACTACATGGGCGGAGCGTAGATTTACGTTCGGCTTGTGGCAACGTCAGCTGACTCTGCAAATCAGAAAGATAAGAGCTCTTAATCAGCAAAGTGGAAACAAAAAATAGACTTTAAACATTATAAAAACAAAAGCAAATATCCCACAGTTCCTCTTAATCTTTATTCTCATCTCTATTTATCCCCGAAGCAATGACATAGGTCTCTTAGATCGAGTTAAACGCGGTAGAATCCTCTATGTTGAATCATCCGTGCGTTATGGCATAACTTGCTCGATTGTGGAGTACAACCATGATTGCAGCGTTCTGTAAATTGTAGGAATCACAAATTATACGTGGCTGCAGTTGCACTATACGTCTGGCTGGTGTTTATGGTTGTGCTGGCAAAAAGTCCACATCAATCCTCAAGGTTTAATTGATAAGAGTTGGACTGCATGCTTTGCTGCTGTAGGGTGCCGCCGTCATCTGACAGTGATCTATGACGTATGTGGTGCGTATGTGATTCGTGCGACTCGCTACACTGCCAATCACATTCCTAGTGGCATGTGGTCTCTTATGTCATAGAAGCCGGGCTGTCTTAATCTGATTTGGATTAGGAATTGGCGGCAGGCGAGGTTTGAATTTGTATCCGAATGGCCACATCCTTGTTGAGAGGATATTCGGTTTGATATCCACATTGGTGAATCCGTAGGGAGAGAGCGTAAGTATTCATTCAAATTCAGTGACATTTTTGAGGTCAGAAAAAAAACAGGTATTCAATCTCAGTTCACTTCCCGTTTTGACCTGAACCATCTTTTTTTATTCTTCATCTTCCTCGCTTTCTCTCCCTTCCTAACCCCCCTTTTCTCTCCCTATCTCTTCCCATCCCTCATTCTCCCTCTCCGCCCCTCCCCTTCCTTCTCCCCTCAGCTGTCTGTCAGGCTGCACCCATAAATCTTGAGATTCCCTCCACCCCTTTTTCCTTCCCATTTCGCCGTTTCCCCTCATCCCTTATTTTTCTTCCATTCACCCTTTGGCCGTCCTCTTTCCCCTCGGAAGTTCACGTCTCCCCTCTTTCTCGGGCGAGGCTCTCCTGTCCCTTAGTGCCTCGGCGGTTGCGGTGTCCTCGCTGGCTGTCCCTTCCTCTTCCTTCGTCCTCTGCTCTTCTTTGTTTCCCTTGCCTTCGCTGTCTGGGTCCTCGTTTGTTAGTGTTCTCTTACCTAGCATTTTCTTTTCCCTTAAATATATATATATATATATATATATATATATATATATATATATATATATATATATATATATATAAATACATATATATATATATATATATATATATATATGTGTGTGTGTGTGTGTGTGTGTGTGTGTGTGTGTGTGTGTGTATGAAGCCACGCTCACGACCTCGGCCCCGACGGTTTATGGCACACCCAGCCTGCCCCTCAAGTGCCCTCATCACCTTGGCCGTGCTTTCCCTGCAAGTCTGTCCGAGAACGTATTATGACGACACTCAGGATCTCACATTTACGACACCCATATCCTCTTTTACGGTATTTGGTTACTCGGCTGAAGAGCTTTGGGTAGTAAGCTTAATTAGCGCTAATCTATTCATTTTTTTAAAGCTTAATTTATCCCGAGATTTTTTTTTTTTTTTTTTTAAGTTTTCCTGATCAATTTGTAAAACTTGGTCTATCTTAAGCTTTTTTTAGGACTTATTCAAATTAATAGATAGATAGATAGATATTTATTTCATGGCTATTTTTTTTTTTTTTTTTTTTGTAAGCTTAATGAATCCTAATTTTCTTTTTATATCCAATTCCATCACACTCATTTTTTTATAAGCTTAATGTATCCTAATGAATCCTTTTAAAGCTTAAGTTACCCCAAACAATCCCTGTTTATTCACTTATTTAACTTATTTATTATAAACAATAAAAGATGGATGCCTAAACAAGAATGAAAAATTTGTGAAGACACTGGCCTACATCTTGAGTTTTTTTTTTCCCCAAAAGGAGTGAAGTGCCTTAATGTGCCTTATGAAATACGAGAAGACTGGGCGCATTTCCCCTTCCATTTCCATTGGTACGTTCCTCTCTCTCTCTCTCTCTCTCTCTCTCCCCCTTTTCCCCTCCCTTCTTATCCCCCCCTCCCCTCCCCAATCCCTTCCCCTCATTCTCTTCCCCTTTTCTTTAACGAAGGAGGCATAGGATATGAAGAAATGGAAATATCTTCGTCGTGATGTTCGTAAATGAAACTCTGAATGTGTGTTGTTTCTGTGTTACTATATTTAGTAGGGTTTTTTTTTTAATTATTATTATTTCTTTCGTTCTGGAATCTTCTGCGCCGAGGCTATATAGGCCTATCGCTCATTTCAACAGCTGGAGAAAAAGGCTGTAATTTTTTTTTTTCTTCGTTTTCTTCACTTTTTTTTCTCTCTTTTTTTTTTTTTTTTTTTTTTTTGGGTGGGGTGAGGTCTGCGGCTGTAGTCTTGCGGGTGTTCTTTAAAAGGATAAAGGACTTGTTTCAAAACAAGTCGTTTATCATACAAAAACAATAACAATAAAAAAAAAACATAGGTACAGAAATGTATTATCCACTTATTATGTCTATCTCTGCGGTATTCTGAATATTAAATTATTATATCTATTATATAATTACATTCATCTTATTCATTATTATATACGTTATATCCACAAACATGGTGCAACTTAGCAGACGACTCTCTCTGTAAGTGGTTATCATACATATATTTTAACGATATAAATTTCTCATTCAGTTTATCCGTTTTGCATCTAAGGGAGC
>NC_061830.1:36009646-36012146 GCF_019202785.1 Penaeus chinensis
AGAGGGAAAGAGGCAGAGAGAGAGAGGGGGGGGGGAAAGAGAAGAAAAAGGGCGGGAAGGGAGGAAAGAGGGGAAAAGGGAGAGAAAGACTGAGTGAGGGCAGTAGGGTGAGGAAGGGAAGCGAGGGGAGAGAGGGGGGAGGGGAAACAGGGGAGGGAGAGGGGAGGCATAAGAGCATCTATCCTTGGCATAAAATCTAATTAAAGAAAACTAGTGACCGGGCTCCTGACGTCCATAAAAAAAAGGTCACCATACTCGCCAGACACCACATGTGGGGGGGGGGGGGGGGGAGGCGAAGGAGAGAGAGAGAGAAAGAGAGTGAGAGAGAGAGAGAGAGAAAGAGAGAGAGAGAGAGAGAGAGAGAGAGAGAGAGAGAGAGAGAGAGAGAGAGAGAGAGAGAGAGAGAGAGAAAGAGAGTAAGAGAGAGAGAGAGAGAGAGAGAGAGAGAGAGAGAAAGAAAGAGAGAGAGGAAGAGAGAGGGAGGGGTAGGGAGAGAGAAAAAGAGATATATATAGGGAGGGAGCGAAGGAGAGAGAGAGAGAGAGAGAGAGAGAGAGAGAGAGAGAGAGAGCAGGAGATAAAGAGAGAAAAAGAAGGAAAGAAAGAGAGAGGGAGGGGAGGGAAGGCTGGTAGGTTGTGTTTTTCCCCTCCGTGGCCTGACCTGCGACCCGTCACACGTGCACAGCCTCCGCCACAGATCCTCTACCCGCCCCTCTTCCTCTTCCTCCTCCTCCTCCTCCTCCTCCTCTTCCTCCTCCATCTCCTCCTCCTCCCCTTCCTCTTAGGCTTCCACTTAGTCCTCTTCTTCTTTTTCCTCCTCCTCCTCCTCCTCCTCCCCTTCCTCTTAGTCCTCCTCTTCTTCTTCCTCCTCCTCCTCTTCCTTCTCCTCCTCCTCCTCCTCCTCCTCCTCTTAGTCCTCCTCTTATTTTTCCTCTTCCTACTCCTCTTCCTCATCCTCCTCTTATCCTCATTTATTTCTCTCCCCAACCTTCTCTTTTTTGTCGTGTCCACTTCTTTTTTTTTTTTTTTTTTAGTTCGCACTTTTTTTTCATCTCCCTTCTTCTTATTCTGCTTCTTCGCCGTTGCTCCTTTAGTATCATTATTGTCTTTCTTCTTCTCATCCATATCATTTTCCTTCTTTCTTTTCGTATACGCTTCTTGAGTCTTTTTTTTTTCCACATCACTCTTTCTTATTTATCTTCACTTTCTTTACTATCATCATCTTTTCCTCTTCTTTCCCTTTGTCCTCCAACTTCTCTTCCTCTTCCTCTTCGTCTCCCTCCTCCTCCTCCCTCCTCTTCCTCCCTCCTCCTCCCTCCCTCCTTTCCTCCCTCCTCCTCCTCCTCCTCCCCCTCCTCCTCCTCCTATCCTCTTCCTCCCTCCTCCTCCTCCTCCCTCCTCTTCCTCCTCCTCCTCCCCTACCCCTCCTCCTCTTCCTCCTCCTCCTCCTCTTCCTTCTCCTCCTCTCCAGGCCTCCTCCTCCTCCTGCTCCCCTCCGCCTCTTCCTCCTTCTCCCCCCCTCCCCCCTCCTCCTCTTCTCTCCTCCCCTCCTCCTCTCCAGCCTCCTCCTCCTCCTGCTCCTCCTCCCTCTTCCTCCTTCTCCCCCCCTCCCCCTCCTCCTCTTCCTTCTCCTCCTCTCCAGGCTCCTCCTCTTCCTGCTCCTCATCCCTCTTCCTCCTCCTCCTCCTCCTCTCCTCCCTCTCTTCCTCCTCCCCTCTTCCTCCTCCTCTTCCTCCCCCTCTTCCTCCTCCCCCTCTCTCCTCCTCCCCCTCTTCCTCCTCTTCCTCCTCCCCCTCTTCCTCCTCCCCCTCTTCCTCCTCCTCTTCCTCCCCTCTCCTCCTCCTCCCCTCTTCCTCCTCCTCTTCCTCCCCCTCTTCCTCCTCCTCTTCCTCCCCCTCTTCCTCCTCCCCCTCTTCCTCCTCCCCCTCCTCCTCCTCTTCCTCCTCCTCTCCTCTTCCTCTCCAGGCTTCCTCCTCCCCCTCTTCCTCCTCCTCCTCCTCCTCCTCTTCCTCCCCCTCTTCCTCCCCCTCTCCTCTTCCCCCTCCTCCTCCTCCTCTTCCTCCCCCTCTTCCCCCTCCTCCTCCTCCTCTTCCTCCCCCTCTTCCCCCTCCTCCTCCTCCTCTTCCTCTCCAGGCTTCCTAACGTCTCGAGGCAGTGTGACCTGCGACCTTCCACACGTGCACTCCTACTTACTCTTTTTTTATTATTATTCGTCCTCTTTCCCTTTTTTCCCTTCTCTTCTCTTCTTCCTTCTCGTCTTGTTTCCTTTCTTCTTCTATTATTGTTCTTTCTTGTCTTCTTCATTTTTTCTTGTCTTCCTATACATATATATTGTCGATTTTTGTTTCTGTTGTTTTTTTTTCTTTTCAGTTTTATCATCGTTTTCTGTTCCTTATTTCCTTCGCTTTCCTCGTAACCTTCCTGTTTACGTTTTCCATCTTTACCCTTATCCTTTTTTTCTTTCTTTTTTTCCCCTTTCTTCTCACTGCTTTTTCTTTCT
>NC_061830.1:36024646-36027146 GCF_019202785.1 Penaeus chinensis
TTCTTTCTACCCTCTTTCTCCTCCTTCCTTCTTTCTTCTCCTTCCCTTATCTTCTCCTTCCCCTTTTTTCTCCCTTCCCCTCTCTCCCCTCCTTTCCTCTTTCTCTTCCTTCCCCTCTTTCTCCTCCTTCCCCTCTCTCCCCTCCTTCCTCTCTCCCCTCCTTCCCCTCTCTCCCCTCCTTCCCCTCTCTCCCCTCCTTCCCCTCTCTCCCCTCCTTCCCCTCTTTCTCCTCCTTCTCCTCTTTCTTTTCATTCCTTCTTTCACCTCCTTCCCCTCTTTCTCCTCCTTCCTTCTTTCCCCTCCTTCCCTCTTTTTCCTTCTTCCTTCTTTCACCTCCTCACTCTTTTCTCTCCATCTTCTCCTTCCTTCTTTCTTCTCCTTCCTTCTTTCTTCTCCTTCCCCTCTTTCTCCTCCTTCCTTCTTTCTCTTCCTCCCCCCCTTTCTCTCCTTCCTTTTTTCTCCTCCTTCCTTCTTTCTTCTCCTTCCCCTCTTTTTCCTCCTTCCCCTCTCTCCCCTCCTTCTCCTCTTTCTCTTCCTTCCCCTCTTTCTCCTCCTTCCCCTCGCTTGGATAGTATTTCCCTCATTATCCCCTGAAATCGTCATTCTATCCACACGCGTCCAAATTCTCCTAAAAATCTTCCCCTCTCTTTTCCTCTCTCTCCCCTATCTCTTCACGCGTTTAAATCCTTCTCCTCTCCTCCCCTCCCTCCCAGTCTTTCCTTTTCCCAAACTTTATTCTCTCATCTTCCTCCCCCACCATCTACCCCCCTCCCCAATTATAATATTTTCCCCTCTTCCAAAGTTACTCTCTCTCTCTCTCTCCCATCTCACCCTCTCCTCTCCCCCACCTTATATTTTCCCTTCTCCCCCTCCCCCTCCCCCATTCCAATCTCTCTCTCCCATCCACCTTCCCCTCCCCCGTCCCTCCGTCCCCCCTATACCCCTCTTTCACCACCCTATCCCCTCCCCCCCTCCTCCTCCCCCCCCGACCCTCCGCCCCCCCTATACCCCTCTTTCACTCCCCTATCCCCTCCCCCCTCCTCCTCCCCCCACCCCTCCTCCTCCTCCCCTATCCTCTCCCCACCCCTCCTCCCCCATCCCAACCCTCTCCTCTCTCACTTCATTGCAAATGGCCCCTCCCTCATCACTCCTTAGATACATAAACGCGCGCACACTTCCCCTAAAACGAATAAACTCTTCCCTCTTTTCCCCTTTTCCCCTCACTTTTTTCCCCTGGTTTATTCCGTTATTCTGTATTTTGCGTGAAGTCTATGCCTAGCTCCCATACTTCCACTGAAATAGATTGGAATAACTCATTTACATTTCCTTAACGAGTAAGCATTTTTTTTTTTTTTTTTTTTTTTTTTTTGAGGGGGTAAGCCTTTTACGAGTAACCCTTGTTCTAAAATATAACCATTTTTCACACTTCCTAGGAAAAAAACATTTCAAGAATCTATCATGGAAGCATCTTTCATACTTCCACTAGAAAAAAGTAAGCCCTTACCACACACTGAAAAAAAAAATCAATTTCAAAAGTTGATCCATTTTTCTGGAAATTCTTTTGCCTCAACACACTTCCCCCACTTCAGAAATAAAAAAAAAGTCTCAAATATGTTTTGTGATGAGGAAGCTATTGATGGTGCCAGTGGATGTTATGATAATGGTTATGATGATATAATAATAGTAATAACAATAATAATAATAATAATGATAATAATAATCATTATAATAATGATGATGATGATAATAATAATAAGAAGAATGATAATAATAATAATAACTGTTATTATTATTGTTATTATAATAATAATGATGATAATAATAATAATGATAATGATAAAAGTAGTAATGATAATAACAGTAATAATAATAATGACAGTAATAATGATAATGGTAATAATAATGATAATAATAATATTAATAACAATAATGATAATAATAATATTAATAACAATAATGATAATAATAATATTAATAACAATAATGATAATAATAATAATAATAATAATAAGAAGAAGAAGAAGAATGATAATGATGCTGATGGTAATGATAATGATAGTAATAAAGGTAATAATAATAATGATAATTATAATAATCGCTATAATAATAATAATACTGATAATAATAATAAAAATTATAATACTGATAATAATAATGGTAAGGATAATATTAACAGTAATTGTAATGGTAATAATGATAATGATAATCATAATTATGATGACGATAATATATGACAATGATGATAATAATAATAATAATAATAATAATAATAATAATAATAATAATAATAATAACGGAAATGATGAAGCCAAAAGTAGTAATGATAATAATTACAATAACGATAATGATAATGATGATAATAACAATAATAATGAGGATATAATAATGATAATGTTGGCAATAAAGAAAAAAAGAATTATAATAATAATCATGGTAATAATGATGATTATAATGACTATAATTATGATAGTGATAATAATATCATCAACTGCAACAATAA
>NC_061830.1:36029646-36037146 GCF_019202785.1 Penaeus chinensis
GATGTACGCATTTTCCTCCTCCTCTTCTTTTCAATCCCTTCTTCCTTCTCTTCCTTTGTTCTCTTTCTCTTCCTCTCCTTCGTTCCTTCTTCTTCTTGTTTTTTTTCATTTCTTCTCTTTTTTATTTCCTCGCTTTCGTTCCTCATTTCTTATCTCTGTTCCCAAGTCCTTTTTTTTTCTTTATCTCTATTCCCTACCTCTGCCCCTTTCTCTCTCCCATCCGTTTTATCTTCACCTTCCATCTCTTCACCTGCTTCTCCTTATTTCTCCTTCCTTCCTTCTCTCTCTCTATCCCACCCTCCTTTCCACCCTTCCCTCCCTCCATACACCCTTCCTCCTCCTCCCTTGCTCCTCCTCCCTTCCTCCTCTTCCGTCTCCTCCATCCACCCTTCCTCTTCCTCCCTCTCCTCTATCCCTCCCTCCCTCCTTCTATCCTCCTTCCTCCTCCTCTATCTCTCCATCCCTCCATCCTCACTTCCTCTTCCTCCCATCCTCCATCCACCCTTCCTCATCCTCCCTTACCTCTATCCCTCCCTCTCCTCTATCCCTCCTTCCCTCCATCTACCCTTCCTCCTCCTCCCTTCCTCCTCCCTCTCCCTCCCTCCATCCTCCCTTCCTCCTCCATCCTCTCCTCTATCCCTTCCCTCCCTCTCCTCTCTCCCTCCCTCCCTCCCTCTCCTCTATCCCTTCCCTCCTTCTCCTCTACCCCTCCCTCCCTCCCTCCCAACCACCTAAACCGATTTCCCAGAAGCCAGTCTCCAAAGTACGCGTTAATGATTTACTATAAACATCTGGACGCGTGTTGCAAGGGGGCGTTCGAGAGACGGAACTTCTGGCTCGTTCAAGAAGACATCAGCGCCGGCAAAGAGGAGCTTTCTGTCTTGGGATTTTTTTTTTTCATTTTTTTTTTTTTTTTTTTACCTTCGTCGGGTGTCCTAGGGTCGGCAAAGTCATCATTGGCATTTTTTTGTATCATTATTATTTATAATAATAATAATAATAATAATAATAATAATAATAATAGTAATAATAATTATCATTATTATTATTATTATTATTATTATAAGTATCATTATTGTTTTTATTATTATTATCATTATCATTATCATTATATCATTATTATATTATTATTGTTATTATTATTATTATCATTATTATTATTAATATTATTATTATCATAATTATTATCATTAATATTATTTGTTATTATTATTATTGCTATCATCACTATTATCGTCATTATTATCGACATTATCATCATTATTATCACTATTATTATCGTTATTGTTAACATTATTGTTATGTTTATTATTATCATTTTATCATTACCATTATCATAAATATTATCATCATTACCATCATCATAATTATCATTATCATTATAATCATTATTATCATTATTATCATTATTATCATTATTATTACTATTATCATCATTATTATTACTATTATTATCATTATCATTTAATTATCATTATCATTATTATCATTAATATTGTTATTACATTATCACTATTACTATCATTATCACTCATTACCGCTATTATTATCATCATCATTATATCTTTTTCGTTGCTTTCTTTGGTGATGTTTTGGTGAACTTGGTTAATGTTTTTGTTAATTTCTTTTGCTTGTATGTTATTCTTTGTTTTTCTTTGTCGGCGACGTTAATTTTTTTTTTTTTTTGTGTGTGGCTGTGTGTGTGTGTGTGTGTGCGTGTGTGTGTGTGTGTGTGTGTGTGTGTGTGTGTGTGTGTGTGTGTGTGTGTGTGTGTGTGTGTGTGTGTGTGTGTGTTTCAATTGGTGATGGTTTGAAGCTTTTCGTTGGGTAGGATTATTTTTATGATTGGTACTGTTGTTATTTTCTTATATATGATGCTTTGGTGAAGTTATCTGAGCCTTCATTATTCTTTCTGTGGGTTAAGCTTTAGCATTGTTAGCTTTTTTTCATCTCTTTACCTTTCTCTCCTTCGTCCTTCATTTTTTTTTTTCTCTCTTTCCCTTCCTCTCCTTCATCCCTCTTTCTTCTTTCCCCTTCATATCTCCTCTCATCTCCTCTTTCTTTCCCTTTTATATTTTCTCTCATCTCCTCCCTCTCCTTTCATTTCTTCTCTCACCCCCTCCCTCTCCTCCTTTTATTTATTCTCTCATCCACCTCCTCCTCGATCTTCCCTTTTCCTCTCCTCTCTTCATTTCTTCTGTCATCCCCTTCCTTTCCTCCCTTCATTTATCTTCTCATCCCCTTCCTCCCTTCCCTTCCCCCTTCCTCTCCTCTCTTCATTTCTTCTCTCTTCCCTTTCCTCTCTTTCGTCCCTCCTACCTTATGAGAGAAAAAACAGTAACATATTTGATGATCATATTATATGCTCTATCAACGTGATGTCTTGGTGATGTGGCATGAAGGGAGTAATGAGTCTGATCATTTAATCTTGAAGTTGGTAAGAAAGAGAAAGACATAAAAAGAAAAAAACTGTGTACGGTGTTAGTGGTAAGTAAATCTTTGGATATATTATGTACGTCTAGGAATTTAATATCCATGCAACGTTGATTTACGTTTCATGTTCTCTCTCTCTCTCTCTCTCTCTCTCTCTCTCTCTCTCTCTCTCTCTCTCTCTCTCTCTCTCTCTCTCTCTCTCTCTCTCTCTCTCTCTCCCTCTCTCTCTCTCTCTCTCTCTCTCTCTCTTTCCCTCTCTCTCTCTCTCTCTCTCTCTCTCTCTCTCTCTCTCTCTCTCTCTCTCTCTCTCTCTCTCTCTCTCTCTCTCTCTCTCTCTCTCTCTCTCTTCGTTTTACCTTTATTTTTCTTCCTTTTTATATGATTATTTTTTATTGGGGCGTGAGTTTGCTTTCGAGTCTGTTCTTCAAATAAAGATGCTGGTCCATTAAAAACACCTTTTTCGTCCTCCTCGCAACCTCAGCTTACGCGGGCGGGACGTGAGGGTACTCCGTCAGGCAAGGCACTACTGTCAGAAATGACGGCTGACGCTGACGGCTGACAGGGGTAGTCTGACGGCTGTCGCAAGTTGAATGACGGGCCGAATGTCGGGAAGTACAGATCACGAGCAAGGAGGGCGTGGCTTCGAGAGTGGGGGGCGTGTCCAAGTCGAATGCGATAGGCTCGAGCTGAGGGATAAGCGGAGGGGGAAGAGGGAGGGGGGAGAGGAGAGGGGAAGGGGGGAGCGAGAAAGAGGATGAATGAGGGGGAGGGGAGAGGAGGGGAGGGGAGTAATCAGCATGAGGAAGGAGGAGACATCTTGAAGACGTTACCTGCACACTCCCTCACGCCATGTCGTCGCCATCCATTTTACCTGCAAACTGTTACCAGGGAAGTTTAGACAAGAAAGCAATGGCCGTCCTTGGCGATGATGAGGCGGAGGAGAACCAGACGGAAGGCGTCAGCGTCATTTCTGTCACGTCATTAAGACAACAGAAGTGACGCATTTGACTCACTTCATGGCTCGTCGGCTCACGGTGTTCTCGAGCGTGTTGATGGCGGCAATCAAAAGAGTTTAAACAAAATAATGATGCTATTTCACCACAACAACAAGACTCGAAAATCCTTCCTTTACGAAGCTTGGCGCGTGAAAGAATCGTCCGTTTTCTTAAAACGGGAAAATGGGAATCATCTGTCGGAGATATACTTTAGAAATTGAAAAGAAAAGGAGGAAAAAGGGTTTGAGTCACGTTCCTCCTTCGAATCTACACAATAAGCCGTGGCCATAAGGACAATAATCCAGTTCTATAGATTAATCTGACCCTTGTATTCCGCAACAATGCCCTGTCTATTCCGATTGTCAAGTCTCTTTGTTAAGGGCGATTTCTGTCACGTTACCCAGGACAGAGTAGTCTGAGAGTGAAATCTTTAGACGTATCGCATCTGGGCTTGAAGTTAAGGAAGTCAGGTTGAGACTTAAGTGGTAGTCTCCTTTGCCAGCTGTGAGGGAGGGCGAGGCGGTTTCATTGTCTTGGAGAGAATTAAATGAAGCCAAAACGACGTCCTCGATCTGTATTTTAGCTTTTTAGCTTAGGATTTGTTCCTTTTATGGTTATCATTATTTTCTATCTGGGAAGGAGAGTTCATAGAGGCAGGGATTGGATAGTATTTAGTGAATAGGCAAAGTCCTTGAGTTTTTTTTTCCCCCGTTTAGCATGATCTATTCCATTCATTAAGATTTATTGACAGAACATAATTTTTACAGATATATAAAGAATTACCATAGCTTCCCAACTTTCTGATGCCTTTACATTGTACAAAAATATGAGTATGAATATTAATACGGTTGTAGTTGTTTGACGAGATTTAGTCTTAGTCTAGGGGAATGATGTAACTACAAATTCATAATAAAGTTTGATGCAATAGGCTTAACCTCCATACATTATATTTCAGATATTTTCCAGGTTCTTTGAGTATATCTATTAAAATTATGTATTAGAATTATATATGTAGTTTCATTTAGTGTATTCAGATATTAGAATTGTATATAGATTTATTTAGTTTAGTTTTTATTTCTCTTTTTAAATTACTTTCATGGAAATTTATAAAACGGAAGTAATGTTTTTATTCTTATTTATCAAAAAAACAGCCCATTACCAACACATTACATATCCTCACCAAAATCATCACGCAAAACATCATGAATAATTATCCATAATTAAACACAACACAATCAATATTCTCGTTGTAAATATGATTTGTTATGTGTATCTTACGATTTACTGTAGTGAAACGCCACCAGATTCTTGGGGTCACAGCTGAGAAGTAGCGAGGGTAGGTGACCGAGCTGCCCAGTTCAATGGCTGGACAACTCCTCTCTTCCAGCGTCTTGAGAAGTGGCGCGGAGGTCAGGATCGCTTGTTCTCCAACGAGGTCGTCTAGGGTCAAGACGTTTGTTTTTCAATTGAAGATTTCGCGACGATAAATCGGCAATGGCAAACGAAACGGTGGCTGTTGCAGCAATATGTAGAGAAAAGTGATAGTAATGACTGGAAAGCATATATTTAATTAATGTAAGCATATGCGCCCATGCTATGTTTGCAAACAAAAATGCTAACAATATGCATTGATACGTACGAGCGAGGGGAAGGAGAAAGAAAGGGGAAGTACAAGTGAGAAAGAGTGAAGGAGGATGAAAGGAGGGAGAGAGAGAGAGAGAGAGAGAGAGAGAGAGAGAGAGAGAGAGAGAGAGAGAGAGAGAGAGAGAGAGAGGAGAGAAAGAGAGAGAGAGAGAGAGAGAGAGAGAGAAAGGGGGGGAGAGAATGAGAGAGGGAGAGAGAGAGCGAGAAAGAGAGAGAGAGAGAGAGAGAGAGAGAGAGAGAGAGATTGGGAGAGAACAAAAGACAAAAAAGAAAAAAAAAGAACGAGGAATAAATTATTTAAAAAAAAAAAAACGTTTGTCATTTGAAAAGACTTTTCGATTTCCACTTTTCTGATAACATTATACAAACTAATTTTAATTCAACATTAGCTTCCCCGATTCGCCAGTATCAAAGCTGAACATTGATTTGATAAGCATCGGCGTAACGTCGCTTATAAGTAACTTTATAAGTAAAAAAAAAAAAAAAAATCGGGCGTCACAGAAGGAAAAGGAAGCGTGGGCGAGTTTCCATGCAAAATTTTAATCCAGCGATGCATTCTCCATAAGCTGTCCCGTGGGAGTTTAATAACTCAAAGCTTACCGAATGAGCTTGGATTTCAATAAATTACATGGGTCTTCTTTATGTATGTCACCCTTTTCTGGGCATAAGCGATAGCATGCAATTTCGAGGATGTTGAGTTACGCCGGTTATCAAATAGTTCGTTTAGGAAGGGAATGTGGATAGTGTGTGTGTGTTCTTTTTTAAAGGTATTTTTTGAGGGGGAGTTCGTGCTTGTTACGGGTATGTTTATTTAAATTAGTTGATTATTTGATCTTCAAAAGGTTAATGGAATCGCTTTTAGATATTATGAATGATAGGTTATATGGATTTAGTAAGAGATGTGAGAGGCGGCGCTGCGATTCGAGCATACGAAACGAACAGACGAATCAGGACATTATCTAAGGAATCAATAGGTCACCTTCAACGAGACCTTTTTTGCCGTAGCGATCCCCGCGAGGTCAAGACAGACCAGTCCCTGTCTGCCCTCTACCTTGGTGGCCGCCCTGACCTTGTCTCCCTCAGTCCACGCCCGTCGCCAAGTGAGAGTCCTGCTGGCCTCTCGCCTCTCCCATCCCCCTAACCCCTGACCCTCCAGCCCCTACCACCCGGAATGATGCTGACTGACCCCGACGAAAAGACCCAAAGGACCGCGGCATTTGCAGAAAGCCAGATCCTCGCGATAAGGCGTCTCGTCTTGCCAGCCTCCTTCGGCGGGAGCTACCTGATACCCCACTGGGCGGCGGGAACGAGTTCTGGAAAGGCAGGAGGAGGATTCGGCGGGTCCTGGCGGTGCGGTCGGAGCGCTGATAAGGGCGAAGGGGCGAGTGGGGGGTCACAGCGCCACGGGAAGGCTCGCGAAGGTGTTGTTTGGGAACGAGATTCGACACCGTCCCCGTAACTCTTCTTGAAGCAGCTAAATACGATTCGCTTTTGTTTGTTATTCTTCTTTACCTTTCTTTCTGTCATGAGCTTCCAATTGCTTTCGTAGGTCATTATCTTTCTGTTCCTTTTCTTATTACCTTTCATTCCTTTTTGTTCGGTTTATGAACTTCCATCGACAAGAGCGATACAAAGAGCCATAAAATGACAAAAATGCAAGGTATTTAAGAACGCCTGTGTTTGTTTTCATAGAACCGTTTTATACGAGCGCGTAGGATTAAGAACATGAAAGTAATATACCTGTGTTGTTGTTGCTGCAGACGCCCGGCTCTATGTTTGGCAAGTCCACCTCCATCGCTTGGATTTTATGACTTGGGGCACAGGGCACGAAGGCGACATCTAAATGCCCCGACGCCGCCATGGATAGGAGAAGTGAAGGCCTTCAGGGCGGGGCGCCGGGCGACAGGGATCGCGGGTCGCCTCTTCTGTCTCTCTGTCTCTCTCTGTCTCTCTGGCTCGCTTCTCCTGTCTCTCGGTTTCTCTGGCTCGCCTCTTCTATCTCTCTGTCTCTCTAGCTCGCTTCTTCTGTCTATTTGTCTCTGTCTCTCTGTTTATCTATGCCTCTCTCTATATCTCTGTCTCTCTCTGCATTTCTCTGTTTTTCTATCTTTCTGTCTCTCTGTCTTTCTGTCTCTCTCTGTCTATCTGTCTCTCTATATATATCTGTCTTTCTCTGTCTTTCTGTTTCTCTCTGTCTCTCTTGGTATCTCTCTCTGTATCTCTGTATCTGTTTTGTCACTGTTTCTCTCTGTACCTCTGAATCTGTTTTGTTTTTTGTTTTTTTCTCTCTCTCTCTCTGTTTCTCTGGCTTAATTCTTCTGTCTCTCTGCCTCACCGTTTCATTCTTTTTATCTCTCTGTCTTATCATTTCTCTAATTTTTTGTCTGTTTTTGTGTTTTTGCTTTTATAGTCTCCATGGCCTACTGTC
>NC_061830.1:36047146-36059646 GCF_019202785.1 Penaeus chinensis
TTCGTGTCTGTGTTCGAGAGAGCCAGCTAGAATGCGTAAGGGTGATTATTCACTACTACGATTGCTTGTTTACGCCCTTCCTTACTTAACGACGAATAACAAATTTCGCGAATTTGGAAATTTGATTACGCGGAAGGCGAAAGATGGGGAAAAAAAAAGACACTCGCACGTTGCGTAATCTTGCCAAAATCCGGTTAAATTAGTGAAGTGAAAGAGAGCGAGTGAGCGAGAGACGGAAGCTGTGAACTAAGGAGATGAGGAGATGTTTAGGTTGATCGTTGAAGGTTGGCGGCCAGATGCCCTCGCTTGATGACGTCACACTCGTGCTCGAACATAAACTTTACCTCCGGAGGGATAGTGTGCCGATAGAGGGAAGGGGAGGTGGGGGTGATTGGGGAGGGGGGTAGAGAGTGGGGGGTGGGGGCTGATAAGGGATGGGGTAGAGGGGTGTGTGAATAGGAAGGGGGTTGAGGAGGATGTAAGGGGCTGATTGGGAAGGGGGGCTGACCCGATTGAAGGGAGGGGGCGAAGCTAAGTTGAAGGGGGACTTAGCCGATAGAGGGGGCTAATTGAGAATGGGGCTAAGCCGATGGAGTGATGTGGTGTTGAGTTAGAGGGGGAAGGGGGTACAGGGGGATATGGAGGCTGATTGGGAAGGGGGCTGAGCTGATTGAGAAGAGGGGGGGGGGGGAGGAAGGCTGAGTTGGAGGGGTTCTAAGTGAGAGTAGAGGTTGAGGGTTGAACGAGAATGGGGCTGAGCTGATGTTTTAGTAAGTGGGGCTGAACTGAGATGAACTGTGATGGGGGGGGGGAGGGGAGTTGATGAAGGGGGGGAGAGGTGATAGAGGGAGAGAGGACTGATTAAGAAGGAGGCCTGACCTAACAAAGTAGAGAGGGAGTTGACTGGAAAGACGTGCGGAACTGACCCAGCGACTGATCGTGAGAGGGACTTAGCTGAGTGTGGGTATAGAGTCTGAACGAAAGAACGGGGATGAGGAAGAGGGAAAATCTGATAAAAAGAGCAGAAGGGCAATGCTAAAAGGCCAAACACGAGGCTAACTAAAAGGGGAGTATGGGAGGGGCTAGAGAGAAGGAAGGGTGGGGGGGGGGGGCGCTGCATGAGTAGATACTACACCAAGAGAGGGGACTGAATTGACTAATCGAGATGCTTGGGCGAGGTTAGCTCGATAGGAAAGTAGGGATGCGATTGGTCAAGCAAAAGGCCGGGGGTGGGGGGTAGAGGGCAGAGAGAAAGGGAGGGGGCTGAATGAGTAGGTGGGGGTGAAGTAGTTAGGAGGAGAGGGGGGCTGATTGAGTACCATTATCATTATTGTATTATAGAGATGGTAGGAGTGAAAGAGTAAGCTGTAAGCTTATGTAACACTAGAAATATAATCATATTTTTCTAGATTGTTGTAATAACGCGAGGAAGTAATTAGAACATTAAAAGAAACAAAATAGTGGTCGATAGGGATGGCCTACAGTATGTAAAATAAACACTTTAATTCAGCTTACAAAGAGACTGTTATTATATTCACAGATAAATAGTCTGTAGTTTATCTTAAACAATGTATTACTGACTGATTATATCATTAAAGCGAATTCGATATTGATTTTACCATTGACAGTATCAGTTTTGATTAATTAATAAGCAGATTAATTTATTCATTTATTAATTCGATATAATGGTGGTTATTGCCATTTGTATTATCTTATTGATGTTACTAATATTTTTATCATTGTTATTATCATTATTGTTATCATTGTTGTTAGCATTATTGTCATTATCCTTATTATCATTATTATTATCATTCTTACTTTTATCATTATTATCATTTTGTTAAATAAGAGGTAATCCTCTCTGTTTCTTTCATCTTCCCCCTTCTTTCTTTCGCTTTCCCTCATCCTCTTCCTTTCCATCTCCCTTTCCGTCTCTCTCTCTCTCTCTCTCTCTCTCTCTCTCTCTCTCTCTCTCTCTCTCTCTCCCTCTCTCTCTCTCTCTCTCTCTCTCTCTCTCTCTCTCTCTCTCAAGGAAATATGAAACAGGTTGTCCCACTCCGTCTTGATAAAAATCCTAGTTGGCACCTTTCGAGCTAAGTCCCGCCTTTCCTCCTTTATTCATTGCAAATATTTTTTTACCTTGTTTTCTTTTTGTTAATTTTTCTACCACTGTTTTTACTGAACCATTTTCAAGGAATATACACTGAAAAACACTTCCATGAAATACCATAGACTGAGGCGGAGCTAACTACGTCATCACGCTTAGTGAGCTGTGAGATATCAGATATAACTAGATACATAATTATTTGTGTAATTTACTCGATGTTTTAATGATTCTCAGAAGTAAAACACAAAGCCCCCTCTTTTATTTGTAATAACAAAGAGTTCCTTACCATTAACAGCCGTCATAATACCCTTGGGAAAAAAAGACATTCATTTTTGTGTTCAACAGGCTAAATGGTATTGGAACTACCTGGTTATACCTACCTTTCTAGCTCTGATAACCCCCCTCCCATCCCTCACTCCCAATTTTCCTTAATTAAATCCCCCCCTCCCCTCCCTCACTCCCAATTTTCCTTAATTAAATCTCCCCCTCCCCTCCCTCACTCCCAATTTTCCTTAATTAAATCCCCCCCTCCCCTCCCTCACTCCCAATTTTCCTTAATTAAATCTCCCCCTCCCCTCCCTCACTCCCAATTTTCCTTAAATCGCCCCCCCCCCCTCCCCTCCCACTTTAAGCCCTACATCTGCCCATTCTCACCTCCCTCCTTTTCTTCCTTAAACTCCTCACCTCAATCACTCATATCCCTTTCCCTCCCACTCCCTTCCCCACCTCACTTTCCTCTTAAAATCCCCTCCGTTTCCCCTCTGTTTCCTCTTCCCTATTCTCTGTAAGCAACCTTCCCCTCCCTTTTCTCCCTCAACCCCCTTTCTTATCTCCTTCCTTCCCCCTTCCCCTCCTGTCTTCCCTGTTAACTCCCCCCCCCCCCCTCGGATAGTTACTATCTAACTACTTCAGTGTACAATATAATATTGTTATTATTGTTATTGTTACTATTGTTATTATTGTTATTATTATTAGTATTATTGTTATTATTGTTATTATTATTATTATTGTTACTATTGTTATCATTATTGTTATTATCATTATTATTATAATTAATGTTATTATTAGCATCATTATTATAATCATTATTACCATTACTATTATCATTACTATCATTGCTGTTACTATTGTAATTGTTTTGTTATAATTTTATTGTCATTATTAATTATTATCACCACTATCATTTTCATTGTTCTTATCACTGTTGTCATTTTGTTATTCCTGCCAACACTTTTGTTATTGTTATAGTTGTAATTATAAATTTAATTATCATTACTGCATTAGCTGTACAGCTATCATTATTATTATTATAGTTTTTTTGTTGTTGTTGTTATTGTCACTATTACTATTATTCTAATTATTATTATCATTATTATTATTATTATTATTATTACTATTATTATTATTATTATTATTATTACTATTATTATTATTACCATCATTATCATTATCATTATTATTATTATTATCACTTTTATCGTTATCATCATCGTCATCATTAATATTATTACTATTGTTATTCTTATTCTTATTTTTATTATCATCAGTATTATCACTGTAATTATCATTATTATTATTAGTAGTAGTAGTAGTAGTAGAAGTAGTATTGTCATTATTATTACTATCATTATCGTCATCATTATTATTATTATCATTGTTGTTATCATTATTATCATTGTTGTTATCATTATTACCATTGTCATCATTAATAGCATCATTATTATTACCAAAATCAATATCATAATTTTTTTTTATCATTATTATAAGTAGTACAGTATTCCTGTTAGCATATTATTTCCATTACTATTATAATTTCTATCATTTTCGTTATTATCATTATTGTTGCTGTTGTTAATACTATTGTCATCACTTGTTGCTATTGTTCGATATGTCATCATTTTTTCGTATCATTATCATGATCACCATCATTACCAGCAGTATTATCTAAGGTACAGTATCATTATTTTATTATCAGTTAGTAGTATGTCAGTATCATCATCATTCTTACAAACATCATCATTATTAGCAATAAAAAATTCGTTTTTTGTTTTTTTATAATCATATTCATATAATCCTCATAATCATCCCACTAACCATTATTATCATCAGTTAGTTGTATCATCATCATTATCACTGTTACCAACATACTCATTATTAACAATACCAACTTCGCTACTATCTTCATTATAAATCAAACACTCATAACCATCGTAACCATCATAATCATTCTTATCGAGGCCCTTCCCTTCATCAAGAGTAGTAACGACATCAATTAAGCAAAAATCCACACCAGCCAGTTGCTAATATCAAGTTCCAATGAAAGTGATGTCAGTCGCGTTTTCTCCGCCGCCCGGCTTGGGTTGCGCGGGCTGACGACGGCAGCGAGACCCCGGCTATATATAGGACCGGCCAGCTCTGGTTATTAACATGGGGTCCTCTTGATTAATCTGGCTTCTTGGCACGAATTTCATTTTGTTGGGGTTACCCTCCCTGCCTTATTCCTTCCTCCTTTTATTACTGGTATTATATTTGTTTTATTATTGTAATTATTATTTTTCTTTTTATTGGTATTATCTTTACCTCTTCATCTCATTTTTCTTTTCTTTCTTTCTTCTCTTTTCTTTTTCTTCTCCTTTTCTTTTCCTTTCTTTTCCTTTGTTTTTTTCTTCTTCTTCTACCTCCTCCTCTGCTCACTCCTGCTCCGCCTCCTCCCCTTCTCTTCTTCCTCTTCTTCTTCCCTCTGCTTCCCCTTCCCTCCTTTCTTTTCCACATCCTTCTCTAATTTCTTTCCTTGTTATTGTATTTTATCGGTTACAAATATATACATAGATGCACACGCACGCGTACGCACAAACACACAATCACATACAGGAGCATATACAAAAACACACAAAAAACGCTCAAGCACTCACACATAAACACAAGCACACGCACACACCCAGTCGTCACCAGGTCGTTCCCGCCACCCGCTGTTCCTTCGCTGGACGCACACACTTCCAACTTACGATGCAAGCATGACTCAGCAAACCACGCCTGCATCTCGGCCACAGGACCTCGGACGTAATGGCGTGACAAGCTTAAGGTTTGATATTCGTCAACGTCCGATTTAATGGTGAACGAGATCGTCACAGGCCGCGCTGGAGGGGCCTCGGGGCAATTTTGTCTGTTGGCCTTTTTGTGCGTGTGCAAGAAGGGACGGTGGGGGGGTTGTGTGTGTTTGTATGTGTGTGTCTGTGTATATGTGTGTGTACATGTGCGCGCGCGTGCGCGCGTGTGTGTGTGTTTGTGTGTGTGTGTGTGTGTGTGTGTGTGTGTGTGTGTGTGTGTGTGTGTGTGTGTGTGTGTGTGTGTGTGTGTGTGTGTGATAGAGAGAGTACAGATAGATAGATACATAGAGAGAACATTTTGTGGCACAAGCAAAAATCTGAATACCTTCACTCACACCACACCACCGTCTTCTATGATATTCCACAGTAAAACATGTAATTTATGGAATACTAATGACGAAATATTATGATATAAGTAATTATTCTATTATAAAAGATTTCGGAAGCCAAAACAGCATATCCGTAACATCACTGGTTTTCTGTTTCAGTTATCATCGATTTCCTATTATTACAGTTATTTATATCATTATTACGATCATTCTTATTTTTATTACTCTTCAATCGCCTGGGATTTGAAACGGACTGACAAAACGACGTCACACTCCCCTGCCAACATCCAGTCTAGGATCCCCTGCCAACACTCAATTCATGATCCTCTTTTCAATGCAAAATCCTCTGCCAACACTCAATTCACGATCCCCTGCCAACAGTAAATTCACGATCTCCTTCCATCACTCAAGTCACGATCCCATTCCAACACTAAATACACGATCCCCTGCCAACACTCAATCCACATCCCCCTGCCAACACTCCACGGGATTCTATTCCACGATCCCCAAGCAAGGCGTCCGCTGCCAACACCCGCCAAGGAAGAATCTTAAGTCACGCTTTATAACGAAGACGTTCATTAGCGTCTCCGAGTGACCACCCAGATGTCTCGGCGATCCCGACCTGGCTTCGCTGAGAAATTCCGTGTCGGGTCATACATCTCGACTGAACACAGGCATTACCTCGTACAAAGTGGCGGGGATGGTGAACTCAGATTGTTCTTTATGGCTGGCCCGGTAGTTAGTCGTGATTAAATGATCGTTTTATAGTTTATTATTCTGCAATATAATGCGTTGGCAACCCCGAGGGCGAGAGCCACTCCTACCCGCTCGATAGATAGGAACTGGAGAGTCAGTTCCCTCGTTGGACGTTTTCTGAAGGCGAGCTCATTGCCTCTTTACGCCGAAGGGCTTGGGAACACCTGGGTGCGAACGAGGGAACGAGACGAAGAAAAATGGGCAGCGGTCACAGTACCTTGCGCTCTCTGGTAATGTTACGTTATCAGGTCGTCAGGGTTCACGTAAAACATTATCCTATCTAAGAAACGTGAAATTGTCTCTCTGTATAGATATAGACTGTATATGTATATTTGTGTGTATGTGTGTGTGTATATATGAATGAATACATGCATCCACACACACACACACACACACATATATATATATATATATATATATATATATATATATATATATATATGTATGCACACACACACACACACACACACACATATATATATATATATATATATATATATATATATATATATGTACATTGTGTTTGTGTGTGCGTGTATATATATATATGTATGTATGTATATATGTGTGTATATATATGTGTGTGCGTGTGTGTGTGTGTGTGTGTGTGTGTGTGTTGTGTGTGTGTGTGTGTGTGTGTGTGTGTGCATGTGTACGTATATGTGTGTGTATATATATACATACATACATATACATACATACATACATACATACATACTTACATACATACATATACATACATACATACATACATACATACTTACATACATACACACATACAGATATATATTTATATATATATATAAATAAATTATATATGTACATATATATTATATATATATTACACACACACACACATACACACACACATATATATATATATATATATATATATATATATATATATATATATGCGCGTGTGTGTTGTTTTCCCCTTTATCTCTTTCAATAAGAAACCTTAATTTTGTTTGATAATGCTGAAAGGAACAAATACACGCCATGATTAGAAAGAGTAAGAGTGAAGAATGAAATAAAAAAGTAAAAATAAGAAGGAGAAACAAAGAAACGGATGAATGGGGAGGGACAAGAGAAACAGGAATAACCAAGGGAGGAAATGGAATGAAGATAAGAGAGAAGTGGAAAGATAAAAAAACAAAGTTAAAAAAATAAAAAGTTGAATTACATGATAACTGCCCTTCTCCTGTTCTATCCCCCTTCCTCTCCATTCCCCTCCATTTCTCTCTACTTCCCTCCCCTTCTTTTTACTCTCCTCCCCTTCCCTCCCTCCCTTTTTCTCGCAATTCCTCCTCTTTTCCTCCCTCCCCTCCCCTCCCTTCCCCTCTTCTCGCAACTCCTCCTCTTCTGTTCCCTCCCCTCCCCTCCCTTCCCCCCTTCTCTCTCCTCCCCTCCACTTCTCTTTTTCCCCTCCCCTCCCTTCCCCTCGTCACCCCCCTTAGAGTAATCACCCCCCACGGCCGATGCTTTCATTCAGGTTTTGAACACCTGTGGCAACGGAGCTTAAAGGTAAACATACAAATGCATGCAAGCGGCGAGTTTTTATCATTCCGTCATTTATTCCAGTAATTATAACCGTATATCTTGTAGTATATACATGTTTGTGTGTGTGTGCGTGTGTGTGCATGTATGCGTATGTTGTATTTATGTGCACACATATATACAAATACACACACGCATACAAATACACACACACACACGCACAGACACTAACACGCACACACATACACGCACACACACAGAGACACTAACACACGCACACACACACACACACACACACACACACACACACACTGTTACAGCTGGCATGTCACTAAGAGAATTCCGGGGGAAGGGCAGCTCCGCAGGGTTCCATTCCTCGCAGCCAAAATCATTGAGGAAAAGCCAGATCTGAGTGATGTGGTTTGGAGTGAATGACGAAATATCCCGTGACAAAAACTGTTCTCGTGTTAAACTAGTCCCGATTGTCAAAGTTCTTGTTCGTTCATTGGTATTATCTGTTCTTCATTCCTTGTTGAAAGTCGTATTGGTACAGTTAGGTTTTTTATATAATTAGTTATGTTAATTAATTAATTTGTGTATGAGTAGTCACCTTCCAATTAACATTTATATACATATATATACATATATATATCAATTATATATTTTTTTCTTTCTGATAGCCATTCATTCCACTGCAGGACATAGGCCTCTCTCAATTCACTTATTGAGAGGTTATATGGCAGTGTCACCATTGCCTGATTGAATGCCCTTCCTATCAACCGCGGTTCGGCGCGCTGGCTCTTGTGCCACGGCGGTGACTTCCCCTACGACACCTGCGTTTGACTTCTCAAGGCGATATATCGTTTTCTCGGGCTCGAGACAGCAGTCAGAGCGCAGGCATTTTTACGACCGCCGCGACGGGGAATTGAACTCGGGACCACGAGGGTCGGAGCCCAGTGCTTTAACCGCTAGAGCATCACGGCAGTATGTATATATACATACACACACACACACATATATATATATATATATATATATATATATATATGAGAATAGGAAATTACATGAATTCATTTGGTGATTACATCAAATTTTTATTCTTTCGTCACCATTAATATCTAAACGAACAACACATGAAAATACACGAACAAAAACACTAAAGCAACCCTTACCAAAGCGATACACAAATGAATAATACTGTCTCTCTCTAAGCCTATCAAAAGAAAGCAACCAGAGAGCTGTCACCGAGGCCATTGTCACTGGAGATCTACTGTAACCCGGCCCATTAGAAGTGTTACGTCCCGTACATTTACCTGTTATTTGTGTATAAAACTGTATAAAAAAAAATCATATGGCACCGTTGAACAGAAGCTCTAGGTTTAGTAATGACATTGGGAAACTTTAGAGTTTATTTAATGAGGCACTTTTCATGTTAAAATGTTCACAGATCGTAAATTCACTTCGCTTTATTGAAAGTGTAATATTGACGAATGTGAGAGTGTTTATATAGGTTTTGGAACTACAGCGATATGATATCAAAATCACTTATATAAAAGAAAAAGAAAATACTATTGCAATATTTTAATCTCAGGCTTATATCAACGCCAAATGTGCATTTTATATTTTGCTCTCATAACATTAACCAAACTATGATAATCAAAGTTCCGTTCGCAAATTATTTCCCCTTCGTGAAAAAACATTTCATTTAGGAGAAAGTTTCTACAGTCAATGGGTCTTAGAAGTTGTTACTTGACGTCGCCTCAAAGAAAACAATCACCATCATTTGTGGGAAGTTCTACGGTCAATGATCTTAGAAATTGTTACTTAACGTCGCCTCAAAGAAAGTGGGTATGTGCGTGAGTATGTGGAGACACAAGCGGTCACTCTCTCTTCTCTCTCCTATTGCCACAGGCCTGGGCAAGAACTTTCTGCCGATTGCCGGGTTAAGAAAGGGCAATACATTTTTTAATTAGTTTTCCTGTATGTGTGTGTTTTGCATGGTGATAGAAATAAAGAAATAAATTGTAATTTAATTTACATGTTTTTTTTTCGATTCATGCAATGATTATTATCGATAATTGATAATGATTTATAATTGATAGCGAAAGGTGACTTTTATTAATAAGTTTATTATAATAAAATATAGAATAGTATTATACAAATTATACATGGTGAGCAATGAATGGCAATACAAAAATCGTTTGAATACACGAATCAGTGAATTAAATTATATATCAAATTACTATAAAAAACGAACTAAGGAGAACTGTAATAAGAATTAACACACACACACACACACACACACACACACAGATATATATATATATATATATATATATATATATGTATATATATGTGTGTGTGTGTGTGTGTGTGTGTGTGTGTGTGTGTGTGTATGTGTGTGTGTCTATCTATCTACCTATCTATATATGTATGTATATGTATATTTATCAATCTATCTATTTATCTATCTAATTGTATATACATACATTTACATGCATATATATATATATATATATATATATGTATGTATATGTGTATGTATATCTGTCCATCTATCTATCTACCTATCTATCTATCTATCTATCTATCTATCTATCTATCTATCTATCTATCTATCTATCTATCTATCTATCTATCTATCTATATATATATATATATTTAGGGAACACATACTTAAAGCACATGCATATAAAGAGAGAGAGAGAGACAGAGAGAGACGGACACAGTACACACACGGACACGAACATATACATCCCAAACGTAAAAATCGCGTCCACATATACACAGATAAAACTACCTTTTAGCAGTACTGTCTGGATGTCTTTAATACGGCATTGGCTCTGCAGGCGGTGGCACATGTGGGCCCTCGCGGTACATGTTGCCTGACACCTCTCAGTAGCGTCTTCTTGAGACTATAAACACACCAACACCTTCATCGGATACGGTCGTTAACCATTGGCGGGGATGTTAATTTGTGAAATGATCTAGGAAAAAAAAGTACCTTCGCCCTGTCTTCTTCTTATATGTTTATTTTCTGTTGCCTTTTCATCCTTTTTCTGTCCTCTGGTTTGTTGCAAGGATAAGGGAGAGAGGGGTTCGGCGGACGCCTTGTGCCACGGTTTATATATAAGGGTCGTGTTCCCGTGCCTGCCGCCAGTGAAGCTAAACAGACGGACATAAACAACCCTTTGTGTTTACCCCGGCCGGAGTCGTCTAGCGAGACTGAGGTCGACAATAAAACCCTCATCATAGCTCCCGGGCGCAGCATCGATACCAGAGACACATGTAAAATAACACGGAGGCACCGGTTTACAACCCTACAATAACAGGCGGGCCCTCGCGCCGCCCCCAGCGCCCTCTCCGCCTTCCTCGCGGGAGCACGAGTTCGGCAACCGCAACCCTCGTTGGCCCCGCCGAGTGCGCGTGCGCCGTGTGTTCCTAAGGGGCAGGGCCACGGATGAGGGCGGGAGGGGGCCGAAAAAGGGGTGTTAATGGACTGCGTTAACGGGTTTCTTAATCTCTTTTCCGTTTTGGAACACATTAGGACGTCTCCGCCGTTCTGACAGGGGAGTTTCGCATCTATATTAATGCTTTTCCGATTTGTAGCACATTAGGATATTTCTACACATCTTTACAGACCTTTTTCTGGTTTAGTGTAAACATTCGTAGCGCCCATTTTGTAATTCTTGGCCCCATGTTCATTTCGTCAAGGCATGGTACAATTACTCCTTGTGCTGTTTTAATGACAAATTCCCATCTGTCTATAACGTCATATTCAATAACTGATCACGGCATGCTGCAATTTCTCCTTATAGCCAAGTATAAAAGCTAAGAATAGGGACGTGCCTGAACCACTCGCCAAAAGCAACACCTGTGAATCAAACACAGTTCATCCTTTGACCACGATCGACTTCTGTCATGTCAAGATTATATGCTTGCCTTTTAGTATCATAAACATATTCTTGATGAACCGATTGGCCTTTTTACGCCGCTTGTGTCTTCCTCGGAGAGCGGATGAGAAAACTGTTCTTAATATTTCCTTCCTTTTCTTCCTGATTTTCCTTATTCCTCGTCATCGTCATTCTCTTCATTTTACCTATATATGTTTTCAGACTTTCTGTCTGTCTGTCTCTATCTGTCTCTCTCTCTCTCTCTCTTTCTCTCTCTCTCTCTCTCTCTCTCTCTCTCTCTCTCTCTCTCTCTCTCTCTCTCTCTCTCTCTCTCTCTCTCTCTCTCTCTCTCTCTCTCTCTCTCTCTCTCTCTCTCTCTCTCTCTCTCTCTCTCTCTCTTTCATTTCAATCACGTGTTTCTCCACGCTCCACTACCAGCCTGTGTCTCCTCGGAGCGTCATTGGCTACATCATCTGACAACATCTCGGCTGTCAGAAGAGCAGAAAGGTTGTTTGGCGAGAGATGGTCGCTGTTGGTGCGCTCGTCGAGGTGCGGCAGAGGCGGTGTCACGGTTGCTTGTAGAACAAACACCCACCGGCGGGCGTGCAAGCTGGGGTGCCTTGGACCACGCCCAGGTCTTGGTCGGGTCTTCCAGGTCGTCGCTAAGATCTCTTTTCTCTGTCTGTTTGCTTGGCGTTTTTCTGTCTGTCTGTCTGTCTGTTTCTTTCTAGTGGCGTTAAGCAGACTTGTCTCGGCATTCATCTAGATTTTCCCTCTGATTACACCCTCGCCGCCCTTCCTCCCTGTCTGC
>NC_061830.1:36064646-36067146 GCF_019202785.1 Penaeus chinensis
CATCATCAGTAACAATGTTGCTATCATATCTATTATTATTATCATCATTATTATCAATATAATTATTATTAACACTAACATCAATAACAACAATAATAATGATAGCAATGATCACAATAGCAATGATAATGATAATGATGATATCATTATGGCGTAGACAGTAATGATGATGATGATAGTGATAACAACAATATCAATAACAACTACAGTAATAATAACAGCAATAACAATAGCAACAGTAACAACAGCTGTTATATTAACAGCAACAGAAATGGTATTTTTAAAACACTAAGCTCAATGCATATGCGGCCAAATATACAATTATTCACAGATAACTTGACACATGAGAAACTGTCAGCTTCATATAGCATTAGAGAAATGACGAAGCACAGAATCAGTTCAAAATTCGCTTCATCATACAATGCACGTTAATTCTCCGCTGAATATAGAAACAGATCACCTCACAATAACACTATGCAACAAAAACACTTAAGGTGCTTAGGACGACATGCACACAAACACACACGATCACACGACACACACATAAGCACACATCACACTGAATCTTACACGCACGTATATACGCACATAAACATATTCAAACACACATATATGCAGATTTACACAAACACACACACATACAACCCCCCCCCCCCCACAAACACACACAGACACACACACACACACGAACACCCCCCCCCCCCCCCACACACACACACAACCCCGAGTCGGTTTATCTGTCACACATTGTTAGGAGTTGGCTAGCGACCCGGAAACCAGGTGTGCGTGCAAGCGACCGAAAATACAACACACACATTTACTCGGCCCTATTTTCGTGGGACAGTGAAATAATTTTCCATAAATCTAACGTTGAAGATGCGATTTTTCCTTGTCTCTCTCTCTCTCTCTCTCGCTCTCTTCTCTCTCTCTCTCTCTCTCTCTCTCTCTCTCTCTCTCTCTCTCTCTCTCTCTCTCTCTCTCTCTCTCTCTCTCTCTCTCTCTCGTATCACGCCCATCTCTGCAAGGAACGGAGCTCGTGGGCGGCGAAATGGGTACTGGAGACGATCGGGTATAAGTCAGGGGCGTGTGGAGGATGATGTTGCGTAGTGTTGATAGATTTATTAAATTCGTTTTTTTTTTTTTTTAATCCGTTTTATATTCTATTTTGTTTTAATAGCAAGTATAACTTTTATTTTATCTTAATATCAAGGAATAGCGGATTTTTCTTTTTATTTCAATTTTTTTTCGATGAATGACGGATTTGTCTTTGTTTATTTTTCGTCTCTTTAATCTTAACATCAAGGATCAATCCCAGATTTTTCCCTTTCTTCTAATCCATCAAGCAACATTTCCTCCCATTCTGTGTCACATTCTTAATACCAATTTCTTATTAATAACAATTTCATTTCTTACCCACACCCAAACATTAATAAAAAAAAAAAATCAACCCAACCAAACGACTCGATACCAATTTAAACCAAAATCATATAACTAATTTTCCAAAAAAGTAATTTCACACGTGCCAGAGACCACAGAGAACGCATGTTGCCATTATGCAAGATCAATGACCGGGGTGTTATAACGAGCAGGTGGATATCGGGGGAAGGGGGTCCATTTTGTGTATTGTTCTTGACTTGATTTCATAATCATTGTTGTTATTGTTGTTAATATTATGTTGTAGGTATTATTATTATCATTATTATTATTACTATTGTTATTATTAGTAGTAGTAGTATTGTTATTATTATCATCATTATTATTATTATTATTATTATTATTATTATTATTATTATTATTATTGTTATTGCTATTGTTGTTATTATCATTATCATTATCAATATTACTATCACTACAAGTACTACTACAACCACTATTATAATAATAATGATATCATCATCATCATCATAATCATCATCATCATCATCATCACCACCACCACCATCATCATCATCATCATCATCACCATCATCATCATCATCATTATAATTCATTATTATTATTACCATTTGTTATTGTCGTTTACTTCCTTATTGTCCTTTATTTCTTCGTATTACTACTACCGCTATTACTACTATTACCACTACTATTAATTCCATTAATACCACTTTTAAAAGTACGTCTACTCTTCCCCATTTCTCTATTATTTCTACTACTTTCCCAAATACCACGCCCTTTCTCTCTCTCCTCTTCCCATTCTTCCTTCTCTATCCTCTTTTCCTTCTCTTCCTCCTCTCCATTCCTTCTATTCTACCTTTTTCACCCAGCCCCTCCCTTCTTCTATTCCTCTTCTCCCTTTTTTACTCATCTTCCTCCTCCTCATCTTTCCCTTTTCTGTTCCGCCTCCTCTTCTTCTTTCTCCTCTTCCCTCCTCCTCCTTTTCTTAGCTCTTCTATTCTACCTCTACCTCTTCCCTTTTCTATTCCTCCTTTTTCCATCTCCTCCTGATAAACTATTACTAGTACTCCAATCCCCCCTCCTCCTTCTCCTCCTCCTCCTCCTC
>NC_061830.1:36072146-36092146 GCF_019202785.1 Penaeus chinensis
AGGCGAAGGTGCGTTAGTGCCAAGCTCTGGTGTTTTCTTCCTGTGATCGTCTTGTTTTTGAACTTCTGTCAGACTTGGATGAGGTTAGGATACATTCTCTTTGTGGGATGTGAATAGATGAGGAGGTCTTGATGCTGGAAGAGAAATGAGATTTGTGCTTTTCTTTTGTGTTTAAAAAAAAAAGAGAGAAAAAATTTAAAGGAAAAGGGAAAGACGGAAGTATAATATATCGGATTCGATTTACTTCGCGTGCTTTTATAACGATGTGGTGATGTTTGTGTTGACTGCTATCATTTTTTAACGGAAACGGATAAAAATATCGAATAGCCCAGTCACGTTGATGGAAAATATACAGGAATTGATGATTAACACTTGAAGACAATCAAGTTTTCCACGTAATTAAAAGGTAAGTGACTCAAAAGTTTGATGTCAGATGACCTAAGTGGATTTTTTTGTCTGTAATTCATTGCTATCAGTATAGTATCATTTGAATTGCTTGTGTTGTAGTTAGTACATGTTCAGGTTGTTACGTAGTTAGAGAAGTAACAGTTACTGAAACGAGGTATTTTAGTTGAACATTTTCTTAAGTTGTTCTTTATTCTCTGTCATGTAATAATCTAAACTTCAAAGTAAACATATTGGGATTTTCAATCCACGTATTACTTTCGCATGTCCCCACGCAGGTGTAAGTTATCGCATATGCAAATTAAACGGCTGTGATCACTGTCACCGCGAATCGAATATTTACATCACATGATAATTCACTTTCAAAAATATTAGCAAACCTACCTTCAATTTCCGCATTTTCCTAAGTATGCAAATTATCAGTAACATTGTCTGACCTACAGTAATCTCGCAAAGTAAATATAACTTTACTCAGAGGATATCCACTTCAACACACCTGTAGTAATAGCAAAGCAAATAGCAAAACCATCGTAGGGTACCGTAGACAGGCCAGTGGTCACATTCGGAAACCTGTGACTCTTTACGATGATGGTGGTGATGATAATGATGGTGTTAATGAGACTTGTAATTGTGTTTACTTGTTATTGTTATCGTTAGTGCCATTATCATTATTTTTACTACTACTACCACTACTACTATTACTACCACTGTTAATACCGCTATTTCTAATAAAACTACTTCTAGAAACACTACTACCGCTAAAGCTCCACCAACAGAAACAACTGAACTACAATTATTATTATTACTACTACTACCTCCTCCTCTTCTACTTTTTTTTCTTCTTCTACTACTACTACTACTTCTATTACTATTACTACAATTACTACAATTACTATTGCTACAATTACTGTTACTACAATTACTGTTACTACAATTACTATTACTACTACTACTACTACTACTACTACTACTACTATTACTACTATTACTATTACTATTACTATTACTATTACTACTACTACTACTATTATTACTACTACTACTACTACTACTACTACTACTACTACTACTACTACTACTATATCAAATGCCCTACTACTACTATCACTATTATTATTGCTATTGGTATTAGTGATATTACTATTACTAAAACTATTATTTCTCTTACTACTTTACTGCTACTAATGATAATGATGATAGCAGCAAAACTATGATAATGATAATTAGGATAATAGCAATAATAATAATGATAATTATTATAATTTTTATTATTACTATTATTGCTATTACTTTGATTACATATTATTTCTACTACCACTACTACTACTACTACTACTACTACTACTACTACTACTAGCAGTAGTAGTAGTAGTAGTAGTAGTAGTAGTAGGAGGAGGTGATGATGATGTAGCAACAATGATAAGGATGATGAAAATGATAGTAGAACAGTAATAGCCTAGTGGTGATGATAATTTAATATCATTATTAGTTTCATTATTATTATTACTACTACCTATACTACTACTGCTATTGCTATTACTGTTATTATTAGCTATTGCTATTTTGTTATCATTTTTATTGTTATTTCTATCATAATTATCATCGTTATTGTTGTTGTTATTAGTTTTTGTTACTGTTAATGTAATAATCATCATTATTATTATTGGTTGTTGTTGCTCTTGTTATCATCATCAATTCATTTTTGTTGTAGAAAAAGAACGTTGTTAGATAATATTATAAATAATACCGAGACAGGTTACAGTGATAAACATTTTAATATCAAGTGTACCAGTGTATTATGAGGGAGGGAGGGAGAGAGAGAGAGAGAGAGAGAGAGAGTGAGAGAGAGAGAGAGAGAGAGAGTGTGTGTGTGTGTGTGTGTGTGTGTGTGTGTGTGTGTGTGTGTGTGTGTGTGTGTGTGTGTGTGTGTGTGGTGTGCGCGCGCGCGTGTGTATTTGTGTTTGTACGAATTAATTGATTTGGACAAGTCATTAGTAATCATAACTTTTACTTTATGTTTAATTTTAGCTATCCTTTATCATACCACTATCACTAAAACATGTTCTCGTCAATTCCATTACCTGATATTCTTGGAAACTTCCCTTAAAAATTAATGATTCGAACAGGCACCGAAGCAACCGTGCATATAGATGTATCAATTATTTTCTATCGGTAGTAGTAGTCCTCCATTAATGTTTAATCTTTCTTAAATATTGTGTAGGCCTACATTACACCAACGACCAGTAATTCCTGCCGGACGCTCATCTGTCGTCAAGCAGTCGCCTGTGATTAAGAGGCATTAGAGCTTTGTGATAAGACGCCGATAAGATGGACGTTATCAGCTTGGGTTGTGATCAGCAGCCCATGAACAAAAAATCGTTTTGATGGGAAGTTTCTCCCTGTCAGAATAGAGGAGGAGCGTGTGTAAAAGAGTAGGTTATATGCTTGTGTGAGGGTGGATGTGGAAATTGCATATCCGAAGAATTGATGAAAGTCGTTTTATTGCATACTATACACGAATTAAAAGAGAAAGAGAAACAAATATTACAATATATATATACGTATGTGTGTGTGTATGTATGTATGTATGTATGTGTATGTGTGTGTGTATGTATGTGTGTGTATTATATATATATATATATATATATATTTACACACTGGATGATTCATAGAATATGGCAGACACCCGCACTCTTGACTTGCTCGAGTCCAACATAAATGCCTATAATTTGTCTCTAAAGTGATTAACGATCATTCTGGCTTCCACCGCGCACTTTGATAACTTCTGTACCCAATTTTTATCTCGTGGAACCTTGATATATATATATATATATATATATATATATATATGGAGAGAGAGAGAGAGAGAGAGAGAGAGAGAGAGAGAGAGAGAGAGAGAGAGAGAGAGAGAGAGAGAGAGAGAGAGAGAGAGAGAGTCTGAAAAAGTAATAAGCAAGATAAAAACAAAACAAGAATAAAGAAAATAAAGTATATAACCCGTTAACAAACGAGAAATTGGAATAAAATTGATCCCGACTTAATGGGTCAAATACTTCATGTCAGCGCAAGCATCGAGGGGCGTCGATTACAACCCAAACACGCCAATACACTTGATCGTCACATTATCCACGGCCTTCGCTGCTTCTACGTGGCGTGTGGGGGCACCTCAGAGGCTCCATTATCGTATTCAGCAAAAGACAATAATTACCGTGTTGTACGAGATTTGTTAAGTGGAGAGAAACGTGAAGTGTTATAGTTATTGACATAATTGTTTTTACTACTACTGCTGCGGCTGTTACTATTATTGTATACTATTACTATTAATATAATCATTATTATTACAATGCTGCTGCTTTTACTATTACAACAACAGTAAAACTACTATTACCATCACAACTACTGTACTACTAGTAATAATAATGATAATAGCACTAGGTAGTAGCACTCGGGCTGAAAACGCGAGGGTGTCGACAGGGCGAAGCAGCGGTACAAGTAGGAGCTCGTATTTGGGACACTGAATCTTCTGACAGCTGAGACTATATTCCATGCTTGTTTTATTACTGTTTTATGCCTCTTTCGACTTTACGGTTTGAATTTATTAAAGGAAGCGGTGGGTTAGGAGGACACGGAGAAAGCGACGTGTCCAAGCGTATTTGGAAGAGTGCAAGGCAATGATAATTTGATTGCGCTGATGTATATTCGCAAGAAAGCGTAGATGGATTTAATTACGTTGATTTTTGTTGCAAATAGATGGGTTTGATTGCATTAAAATGGTATTGTTTATCATACTCTGCAACCTTTGATGAACTTGAAGGTTCGGATAAATGGTGTGTGAAATAAAAATATCCGTTAATTGTTTCACGCCAGTTACAGTCCCTATCAAACATATATCAGTGGACTTGCACATGGGGCATAGAAGGTCATACACAGAGGTCGCTTGCCTTCTTTCCTTCTCATTCAATGAAATAGAGAGAATGAGCATATGCAGTATGTTGCAAATGCTTAGATCTCCAGGTGACGCAGGCGGATCACGATGGAGCTAACCTAACAAGTCCAGCTGTGTACTTTGAGAGGTTGTGTGTAAGTCACTAAAATTCAGTACGTGTTTCTTTTTCTTCGGGATTTATATGTTATACTCTTTTACGAATTATAGAGCAGTTTTATGGTTTGAAATCTTGAGAAGGCACAGAAGTCTCGTCTCGTAATAAACGCCTTTCTCTCCCTTGGGTCAGCGTCAGGGTCTGTTTAGGCGAGTGCATACCGCGGTGCATGCGTCGGGGCGTGCGAGCAGCCGCTGCAGGCGTGCCGGCAGTTCTTGAGGCCGGATTAAAGCCCGGGAGGAAACCGGGCGAAAGGACACAGCGGAAGTCTCCCAAGATGGCGACGTCGCTCTGCCAGGGTCGCGCGTGCCTCCGGATAGCCCTCGGCGCCGATGCCACTGCCACCGGGAGCTGGAGGCTTCACTGCGTGCGCCAGCCAGAGTGTCTGTTCTTTCTCATGGATGCTCGCACGCACGCGCGTTTGCGGCCACGAATACATGCGCCCTCTAGTTTGCTTCCAGGATCTCACTGTTTGTTGTTTGTCGCGCTCGCAAGTGTTTTCCTGTCATTTTTCACACCGTGACTCTGCCACGGTCCGGCGCCCTTCGCGGTTCTGATTGCAGGTTAGCAGAAAACGACCTCGGACTTTGTGTTGCGCGCCGGTCATGCAGCAACACCTGCTCCATCTCGATTAGGCGCCTCAGCGGGAGGATCCTAATCTCGTTAAAGCCCATTTAGTCCTGATTGCCTCTGCTCGGCTGCCGCTCCTGCCCAGCCAGCCTTTAGGTCCTACATCACTGGTCAGCAAATTCAGCACACTCGTTACCCCGCGATAGTAGTGTGTTTACTTGTCTTTTGTTCACCTATACGTATTCAACTTCACAACTTCTTTTTATTTCTTGTATTCGCGTCGACACACACACACACGCAAACATGCCTTCGTTCCTCGCAAAATATCCCAGGATTTGGCGGCAGATTCAATATTCCCGTCGACACCCAGCCTTCCCAAGACTCCGTGGGTGGCCGTGACGGGCGGGCAAGCGGGCGGGCGGGAGGGCGGTGGGCGTGCGTGCAGGCGGGCGGGGAGTGCTGTCCGAGGGCGGGCGGGAGAGCAGGTGTCCGGCGAGGAGGCCATCATCTGCTAGCCGCTTGAACAACTCCGGGAGGGGGAATCGCCGGGATCAAACGTGTGTTGCGTGACCGGTAGGGATTTGGGGGGGAGGGGGGAGGGAGGGGGAGGGAGGCGTTCCTTGCAAGATGGGTGCAGCCAGAAGGGAGACAAGGATAGGTAGAGAGGAGAAAGGAGAGAGAGGTAGTGGGTGAGAAGGAATGAGATGGGGAGGGAGAGAGGGAGATAGGGAGGGAGAAGGAGAAAGGACAGAGGGGTGGGAGAGAAAGGGAGGGAAAGAGAGAGAAAGGAGGGAGAAAGGGAGAAAAGGGGAGAGGGGAAAAGAGAGAGAGAGAGAGAGAAAGTGTGTATGTGAGAGGGAGAGAGGGAAAGAGAGAGAGAGGGGGAGATAGAGAGAAAGAGAGAGAGAGAAAGAAAGGAAAGTTGAAAGAGAAAGAGAGGAGAGAAAAGGGGGAAGAGAGAGAATAAGACAACAGAATTTAGAGCGAGCGAGAGAGAGGTGGGGGGGGGGGCAAAGAAGGAGAGAAAGGGGGAGGGGAAGATGGAGGGAGACGATCGGGATATCGAGAAGGGCACGAGTTCAGGACTTGAGTGCACACACAGCCTTTATTTCATTTATCCGAGTGCCATAGTAGACATATTCTCATCTTACTGGAGTTCTATGGGAAAAAGTAGGACTGTGTGATTGACTTCGGGGAACGTATATTGATTTCGTCCTATATATGTGTACGTGTATATGTTGGCATTCGTGTATATACGCGTATGTGTGGGTATTCATAGGAGTAACAGCATATGTTCGGCTTAGTTGAATGTCGAAGCTTTCGTAATTCTCAAGAGGAAATTAACCTCAACATGGATAGGCAACATGTCGAGTGTATTGGTATGCTTATTAGCATGAAACTACAATCAATATAATGTCCGTATTGCGGGGTTCGACGAGAAAAAGGGGTGGGGGAGGAGGGGGCAGCGATTGCCGTTTTAATTAGGGGGTGTTGGAGGTGTGGGAGGGGGGGGGTAGCTTAGGGTACGTGTTGATGGCGAAGGAAGAGGACGGGAGGGAGAAGAATGAAGGAGGAAGGAAGAGGGAATGGAGAGGGATGAGGATGGGAGGGAGAGGGAATAAAGAGGAATGAGGAGGAGAGGGAGAAGAGGACGGGATGAGAAGTAGGGAGGAAAAGAAGAAAGAAAGCGAAGAGCAAACAGGAGATGGAAGAGGAGAGAAGAAAGCAAAGTAAAATGAGCGGGTGAAGGGAGGGAATAAGGGCATGAGTAGGAGTAGGAGTAGGAGTAGACACCTCTGCTAATGACTCCGGATCCCGCCTCCTTCCATACACTCCCGCCCTTAGTAGTTGGCTGAGAGGACGAGAGGAGGTAGTTATATCCCTTGAGTATGTCATCAGTGCGGATTTCTCTGTGATTATCAGGGTAAACACGGGCGTAGAGGGCGTGGGCGGGGCGGGTGGGGAAGGGGACTGGGAGGGGAGTGGGAGGAGGGTAAGGGGCGTGGCCGATCGCTTGTTTTTAATCGGGGTAATTTAAGGGTATCGCTCCAATCGCTCCGTTAGTCTGATGTCGAGAGCCTTTATGATTGTTTTTTTTTGTTTTTTTTTTTCGGAGAATAATGAGACGTCAGGAGTTTATAATTTGCTTTTCAGTTCTTTTTTTTTTTTCTTTTCTTTCTTTTTTACGATGTTTTTGATTTTTTGTATGACTTTTTTTTCGGTAATTGGAATTTGTTTGTAGAGATCTGTATGTATATTTTTTTAATGGGATAAATGACATGAGATAAATGAGCATCGCGACCCAGAAAGGCAGAAGTATTTCGACCCAGCAACTCCATGACACGTGACAGCCAGCGCAGTGCCGCCATGGTGCGTCCTCGCGAGGGCAGGCACCCTTTCCCCCTCACACCTGGCGCTCTCGTGCCTGTTGCTGATGCCATGGCCGAGTATAGGACCTTGAGGCATGTGGTTTATTATTGAAGGCGGGATATTCTTGTAGTTGATTATGCCTCTAGTCATGCGGGAAACGAGGAGGACACTTGCATGGCATTTTTCGCGGCTTGTCCCACCCCCTCCTCCCTCCACCTCCCTCCACCTCCCTCCCGCCCGTGGTTGCTAAGTTGTAGTTGAAACTGTGTAGAAAGAATTATCAGCGGATGAGGTATGGTGAGAGCTCTCTGTTACCGTTATCGGCATTCATTGTTGTTATTGTTGTTGTCAACAGGGTAGCTGTAGTGGTAGTAATACCCGTTTGGTTATTAAGGAGAGTATTCTAGGTTATACTAGTAGTAGGTATTGTTGAATTTGCTGAAGTAGTATTAGCTGCGTAGCTGTGTGTTGTAAATGCTTCTGCAAATGACGAAACCGTTGCTGATGCAAAACCGTTTCTATTAATAACGATATTGCCGCCTTCGGCATCTCATCAACAAGACTCCGACATCTGTACACATTAGCTTGATGCCGCTGAGCAAGAGCACGACCCTTGTGAAATAGGCGGCAGGTTCTTCGTGCTTGGAGTACCCGTCTCCATCCTCTGCCTTGCCCCTACCCCTTCCCTTCTTCCCTTCCCCTTATCCCTTCCCTCTTCCCCTTCTCTCCTTCCCCTTACCCCTTCCCTCTTCCCCTTACCCCTTCCCTCTTCCCCTTCTCCCCTCACTTTCCCTCTGCTCTTACCCTCTTCTCTTCCTCTTCCTATCTTCCCGTCCCCTTCCCCTTTCTGTTATAATGTACTCTTCTCCCTTCCCTTTCCCCTTTCTCTCTTCCCTTCTCCTCTCCCCTCCCTCAGTCCACTTCCCCTCTCACCCTTTACCTTCCCCCTTTCCCTTTCCCTTTCCCTTTCCCTTTCCCTTTCCCTTTCCCTTTCCCTTTCCCTTTCCCTTTCCCTTTCTCTTTCCCTTTCTTCTCCTCTCCCCCTCTACAATCTTTCTCCCCTCCCCATCCCCTTTCTCCTCCTTGCCTCCTTTTCCCCTTTCTTCGTACCTCTCCCTCTCTTTCTCCTCTCCCCTTCCTGCACCTCCTTTCTCCACTACCACTCCCCTTTCCCTATTCCCCTTTTTCCTTCTCCTTACCTCCCATCTCCCCTCTCCCCTCTCCCCTCTCCCTTTTCCCCTCTCCTCGCATCTCCCCCTTTCTTCTTTCCCCTCTCCCCACCCCGAACTTACCCGCTTCTCCGAAAGCCGCCCCTCCCTGCCCCCACCTGCCCCACCCCCCGATTTCTTTCGGCGTCTCCCCGGCGATAAACTCCTCCCGGCGCGGCCCCGTCAGGAAACACTTGGCGATGCAAATAAGCGGTGTCGTGGCATGACGTATTGGCCGGAGCGACGATGATGGGCGCCCCCCCCCCCCGCCCGTCCCCTACGCCCGCACGCCCGCCCTCTCATTACCCACGAGCCCGCTACACAGGCCCTCCGCCCGCGATCTTGCTGCTGCCTCCACAAGTCTGCATTCCACTCCTCCACTTCTTCCACAAATCCACATTTTTTTCCCACATCCTACTGAAGATCAGATTCCACTCCTCCACCTCTTCCAGAAGTCTGCTTTCCGCTTCACCTCTTCCACAAGTTTGCTTTCCTTTCTTCCACCTCCTCCTGAAGTCTCGTTTCCACTCCTCCACCTCTTCCACAAGATGCCTTTCTCTTCACCTCTTCCATCATAAGTGAAAGAGCAATCCACCTCTTCCACCATTCCATCCCTTCCACCTCTCTGCCATTGCTGTTGCTTCGCCATTTCTCCACTTGCAGATACTTTTTTAACGTTTCTTCTTCTCCTTCCTCTTCTTCTTTTCTTCTTCTTTTCTTCATCTTCTTTTCTCCTTCTCCTTCTTCTTCTTCTTCTTCTTCTTCTTCTTCTTCTTCTTCTTCTTCTTCTTCTTCTTCTTCTTTTCTTCATCTTCTTTTCTTCTTCTTTTCTTCTTCTTCTTTTCTTCTTCTTCTTCTTCTTCTTCATCTTCATCTTCTCCTTCTTCTTCTTCTTCTTCTTCTTCTTCTTTTCTTCATCTTTTCTTCATCTTCTTTTCTTCTTCTTCTTTTCTTCTTCTTCTTTTCTTCTTCTTCTTTTCTTCTTCTTCTTCTTCTTCTTCTTCTTCTTCTTCATCTTGTTTGACCACGTGTACACATATCCACCTGCGACACCCTTTAGTTTAGGGTTTGCAAATCACACTAATTAGCACGGCTGTTCGTTAGATAGTAACAAAAGTCTTGGTAATTTGGAACGCATGCGAAATATCAATTGAAAACATATGCAGAGGCTATTGCGCATGCATTTACGGCACGCTACTTATTATGGGCATTAGCTTGTAGTTTTTTTGTTTTTTTTTTTTTCCTTGTCAAAAGATATTATCCATTTTCTCGTTTGTTAAATCATATTTATATACACCATTATTTCTTTATGTTTATGTTCTGGAATTACCGTGTCCTGCCTTCAGTTTATTGTGACGATGAAGTAGGTTATACATTAACAATGATGTGTTGGATCTGTTTGGATTTAGTGGGATAAAAATTGCGCCGCGGGTTTCTGTTTATAATGTGTTCTAAATGTGACGAAAGTAAGACGCACATTGAGGGAAAAAAGGTGCATAGAAATGTATATTTTTTAGGCCAGTTAAAACTCTTTTTAAGTTCTTTCCTCACAGGAAATACTGACGGGGTGGTAAGGAAAGGTTTATCCTATATTCTAGGAGACCTGAATCAAATATTCCCCAAGCAAACACTTCCTTGATAATCTGTTCATAGCATCTTAAAAGAAGAGAGAGGGCAGGTGGGCAACCTTTTGTGCAGCGCCCCAGAACGGAGAGAGAACAACCAGATGTACAGGAGAGTGCTCTTTTGCCCAGCTCTCTCTCTCTCTCTCTCTCTCTCTCTCTCTCTCTCTCTCTCTCTCTCTCTCTCTCTCTCTCTCTCTCTCTCTCTCTCTCTCTCTCTCTCTCTCTCTCTCTTCTCTCTCTCTCTCTCTCTCCCTCTTCTCTTCCCTCCCTTTCCCTTTCCCTTTCCCTTTACCTCTCTCCCCCCTCACTCCCCTTCCCTTTCCTCCTCCCTCTCTCTCCCCCTCCCTCCCTCCCTCCCTCCCTCCCTCCCTCCCTCCCTCCCTCCCTCCCTCCCCCCCACCCCCTCACTCTAAAAAAAAAAGACCTAGCGAGAGAGAGAAACATGCCACAACTAAGATGTAAACATAGATGTGTAATTTAGAACAGCAACGCTTGAGATGAAAGCAAGTTTACAGGCAAGACGTGTGCATGTGGCAAAGGTAATTAAAGCTGGGAATTAACACTGGAGAGCTAAGAGGGCTGCTGAAGAAGGAGGAGAAAGAGGAAAGGAGGATTGGAGGGGGGGGGGGAAAGAGGACTTGAGAAAGGGAGGTGAAAGCGAGAGGAAAATTGTTATTAAAATGAAGGCGGGGATGATGATGATGGCGATGAGGAAGAGGAGAGGAGGAGGAGAGAGAGAGAGAGAGAGAGAGAGAGAGAGAGAGAGAGAGAGAGAGAGAGAGAGAGAGAGAGAGAGAGAGAGAGAGAGAGAGAGAGAGAAAAAAAAAAAAAGGGGGAAGGTGCGGAGACTTAAGACGAAGAATAGATCTCGGAGAGCAAACGCACTCCATCCCCTCCCCCATTCCCCTCCCTCCTCCCCTCCCCTCCCCCATTCCCCTCTCCCCTCTCCCATCCAAGATAAGAGCAAGATTATGGCCCTAAAGCATTGACTAAGTAACGATTACACTTTGTAGGCTGGCGCAAAGCTCAATAATCAAGGGAGGGATAAACCATTAGATAATTTCGCCGCGTGTGTGAGCGGGCGCGTCCAGGCCGGCGTTACGGAGCCTGGCGGTGCGTGAAGACAGCGCGCCAGACAAGACGGGGGAAATTAGGCAACGGGAAAGAGAAGCTGGGGGAGGAATTTTGCAATCGTCATTGAGGAGAGGATGGAAGATGGAGGAGGAAGGAGGAGGAGAAGTAGAAGTAGAAGTAGGAGTAGGAGAAGGAGACGTAGACTTAGGAGAAGGAGGAGGAGAAGTAGAAGTAGAATTAGGAGAAGGAGTAGGAGTAGGAGTAGGAGTAGGAGAAGGAGGAAAAGGAAAAGGAAAAGGAAAAGGAAAAGGAGAAGGAGAAGGAGAAGAAATAGATAAGCAGAGACAGACAGACAGAGGCAGAAATATGAAAGGAAAGAAAAAAAAAAAAACTAAACAAAAACAAACGCAGACAGTTCCTTGAAGTGTCTGTGTAATGAAGTTGGATGTCCCTCTTCAAGGAAATTCTCCCTCGCAAGTGGTAAACCGAAGACGGATCTCGAGACGCACGGTTGGGAGGAAGTGGCGCCAGGTCCTCGAGGCGTTTTCGAAAGGCGTCGGATTCCTCGATTTTCCATTGAGACGGAGATTTCGATTCTCGTCTCTCTCTCTCTCTCTCTCTCTCTCTCTCTCTCTCTCTCTCTCTCTCTCTCTCTCTCTCTCTCTCTCTCTCTCTCTCTCTCTCTCTCTCTCTCTCTCTCTCTCTCTCTCTCTCTCTCTCCTCTCTCTCTCTCTCTCTCTCTCTCTCTCTCTCTCTCTCTCTCTCTCTCTCTCTCTCTCTCTCTCTCTCTCTCTCTCTCTCCTCGTCTTCGTCGTCCTCCTCCTCCTCCTCGTCGTCTTCATCCTCCTCGTCTTCGTCCTCCTCGTCTTCGTCCTCCTCGTCCTCCTCCTCCTCGTCTTCGTCCTCCTCCTCCTCCTCCTCCTCGTCTTCGTGCTCCTCCTCCTCGTCTTCGTCCTCCTCCTCGTCTTCGTCCTCCTCCTCGTCTTCATCCTCCTCCTCCTCGTCTTCGTCCTCCTCCTCTTCGTCTTCGTCCTCCTCCTCCTCGTCTTCGTCCTCCTCCTTCTCCTCGTCTTCGTCCTCCTCCTCCTCCTCCTCGTCGTCTTCGTCCTCCTCCTCCTCCTCCTCCTCCTCCTCCTCCTCCTCCTCCTCCTCCTCCCTCGATCTGCTTTCCCGATGTTCGTGGAGATAAAGAAGGCTATGAATCCGTGCTCTGCATTTTTTATTATTATTTTTTTTTTTTAATCCTCTTCCCGGCAGTTTTCGTTTCAAGGATCGGAAAATTATTATTGTTATTATTTTACGAATTACGACGGCGTGGTAAAGTTGGTCATGCGTGGATCACGTTGCGTTCCATTATACTTTTTTTCTCGTTCTTTCTTTCTTTCGTTTCTTATTCTTTTTTTTTTTTTTTTTTTTTTTTAACGTAAGTGTTTTTTTTATGGTTTTATATTCGTAATGGTTTCTTTGCGTCGAGGTATTTCTCCTCCGTTCTCTCTCTCTCTCTCTCTCTCTCTCTCTCTCTCTCGATTTCTTTTCCCTTTGTTTTTTTATCTTCATTTTCTTTATCGCTATTTCCTCAACGATGTCATCTGTTCCCTCTTCCAGTGTCATTTCCCTTGACCCTTTTGAGCTACTAGCTGCCTCCGTTTGTTGCCGTTCCCGGTCGTTATCTGCCGTTCCCCGCCGTTCTCTATTATTCCCTGCCGTTCTCTACCGTGTCCTGACATTTCCCCGATGTTCTCTGCTGTTCCCTGACGTTCTCTATCGTTTCCTGACATTCCCTGATGTTCTCTACCGTTCCCTGCCGTTCCCTGCCATACCTTGTCTTTCATTTATCCTGTACTGTCCATTGTCTGTCCATGCCATTTACTGTTCTCTTCTTGGCGGTATTTGTTGTTACCGGCCGTTCTATACTGTTTATCCCACCCTCTGCTATCCCCGCCCGTCCTCCCCCAGCTATATCAAGCTGCCATATGCCATCCCACGCCCTCCTGTGCCACGCAAAACCGTTCATCTCACGTTTTTCGACGTCGGTTCTCACAGCTCTCTGCCGTCCGTCGACGTCCCTCTGTCGTCCCTTCTCGCCGCTCTCCGCTGTCCCTTGACATCCCTCTGAAGTCTCTTTCCGCCCTCTGCCGTCCCTTCTCGCCCTCTGTCGTCCCTTCTCGCCCTCTGTCGTCCCTTCTCGCCCTCTGCCATGCATTCCCGCCCTCTGCCGCCCCTGCCAGACCACACCACTAACACACGACCGCCAGACACAAGTTAAAAGACCAGGTTCTGGCTGCACGAACGCGGGCTTTTGTGTCACGACGGACCGCAGGCGTGAACTCATACCTCGTGTAAACAAGGGTCAAGTGACGATCCGTTGTTTGGAATTAATTATTTTTTTTGTATGGAGAGAGCGAGAGAGGGAGGGAGAGGTAGAGAGGGAGGGGCAGGAAGAGAGGGAGAGGAAGAGAGAGAAAGATTTTGATGTAGGTTTCTTGGTTAAACATTGAGTGCTAAATGCCGTAGAAAAAGTTAATTGCCGAAAACAGGGAAAGGAAAACGGCTGCAACAAGAGTGCCAACTGATGCTGGACAGACACGGGCGGGAAGCGGCACTCGACGGCTACACCCGCACCCGGCGCCGCAGACACTACAAGGCGTGTGCCGCGATCTGGCCATGTGGCACTACTTGGGCATGTGGCACCCATCACGTCCCCTGCTTGCCCTCTTACCTTTCGGCAGCCAGACGTGGCGGGGGAGGGGGGGGGGGCATAGAATAGGTAAAAAGGGGAGGAGATAGAAGACAGGGTTAAGGATTACAGTAGACTTAAACGAATAATAGGAAGGGACGAAAAAATAAAACTGGAGAGAAGATAAAACAAACGTGAAAATTTGATTAGATAAAGAAAAATCCGATAACTGAAGAGAAGATCAAAACGTAGACTGGACCTTAAAAACGTAGAAAAAAAAATATAGACCATTACAGAGAAGAAAAAAAAAAATTAAAACGTAATTGTAGAACAAGGAGGGATGTCTAAAAAAGAAGTGCCAGAGTAAAAAAAAAAATATGAAAAAAAAAACATTTCGATCGGAAGTTTACGAAACACCCAAGGACAGGACCGGCGCACCCGAACGGGATTCCAGGAGAGGTGCAATCGCGACGGCGGCGGCGACGGAGTAAAAGGTCAGGCAGCGGCGAGAAAGGAGAGACATCGCGGGTCAAACCGGGTCAAGGATAGGTTCGCCAGGGGGCCCCAGTCTAGATTTGGGAGTGGTGGGGGAGATTTAGTCGCCTCCGCCACGCAGGTGCGAATGCTCACGCCCCTCTACTGGGGTAAGGTGGGAGGGGGAGGGAGGATGGGGAAGGGAAGGGTGAGGGAGGGTGGGAGAGGGAGAGGGAGGGAGGATGGGGAAGGGGAAGGGTGAGGGAGGGTGGGAGGGGGAGAGTGGGAGAGGGAGGGAGGATGGGAGAGGGAGGGAGGATGGGAGAGGGGGAGTGGAGAGGGAGGGCGATGGGGAATAGGAGGGGGAAGGGGGTAGGAAGAAGGATGTTAGGCCTAGTTCGCTCGGTGGTCGCGCTTAATTAATGAGGAAAATTGTTCGTGTTTAGGAGGTGGGGATGGGGGGGTAAGAGGAGAGGAGATAAAAAAAAAAGACTGGTCATCCACGCTTAGAAAAAAGAAAACAAAAAAGAAAGAGAAAAGATGGATAATCCGCCACGTCGGATAAAAGTCGGATAATGATCTGGCGAGGTGATAGATGATTACTTTGCGGTTAACGAGATCAGATTGCGTGTTATTTTCGAAGTACCGTTTGTGTGGCGTTTGGGGCTCGTGGCAAAGCCTGCTCATTAGGAAGGCTTAACGAGCTTGTAGCATCGCCGACCGCTGGCACGCACAAACGCACGCGAACGAGGGCGCCGGCCCCGACGAAGGAAGCTCTCGGGGAAGTCGTTAGGAATCCGCTAATGACCCGGAAGTGGTCGTTAATAGCTTGTTTGCTGGATTATTGTGTGGGGCCGAGGGACCCTTGGCTCTTCACGGGTCTCGGGGGTAGTGAGGGTCAGCTGGGAATTGGTAGGGGGGGGGAGGGAGAGGGAGGGATGAGGGAGAGGGAGAGGTAGAGGTAGAGGAAGAGGAAGAGGAGGGAGGGATGAGGGAGAGGGAGAGGGAGAGGAGGGAGGGAAGAGGGAGAGGAAGAGGAGGGAGGGAAGAGGGAGAGGGAGAGGGAGAGGAAGAGGAAGAGGAGGGAGAAGGAGAGGCAGAAGAGGGAAAGGGATGAGGGAGGGAAGAGGGAGAGGGAGAAGGAGAGGAAGAGGAGGGAGAAGGAGAGGAAGAGTAGGGAGAGGGGGAGGGGGAGGTGTGCGGGCGGGTCGTGGCGCCACGAGCTGAGCTTGGTTTGTTCTCCTCCCTCCGGGGATGTTTCGTTCTGCTTGGCTAACCCGGGCTGGCTCCTACATTTCGCCACTTCCTTGTCGCTTATCTGGCTTTTCTCTTGCTATTTTCTTTTGCGTCTTTCTTTGATAAGGTTTCTTCCTCTCCCCCCTCCCCTCCTTCCGTCCCTTTCTCTCTTTCCTCCGTTTTCTTTTACTTTGTTTTCCATGTTTTCGGTAATTAACATTCGATGTACAATCAAGAAATCTACATCAAAACTCTCTCTCTTTCTCTCTCTCTCTCTTTCTCTCTCTCTCTCTCTCTCCCTCCCTCCCTCCCTCCCTCCCTCCCTCCCTCCCTCCTCTCCCTCCCTCCTCTCCTCCCTCCCTCCCTGCCTTCCTCCCTCCCTTCCTCCTTCCCTCCCTCTCTCTCCCCCTTCCCTCCTTCCCTCCCTCCTTCCCTCCCTCCCTCCTTCCCTCCGTCCCTCTCTCTCTCCCTTTCCCTCCCTCGCTCCCTTCGTTCCTTTCCTCTCCATTTCTCCCTCCCTCCCCATCCTTCCATCCTTCCCTTTCCCCCTTCTTTCCTCCCTCCCTCTCTACCTCCCACATCTTTCTATCTCTCTTTCCATGTGTGTGTGCGCTTGTCTCCTTGTCTGTATTCTTGCAAGTGCCCTTTTATCGGCCTTCTGTCCCTAATCTGCATTTCCTATTCCCTTCCCCACCATCTCCTCCCCTCCTCCCCTCCTCCCCTCCTCCCCTCCTCCCCTTACAAGTATCCCATGACACTCATCATGCACATCGTTATTACTGCTAAATGGCCCCATTATGCGCCTCCCCCCCCCCCTCATCCTCACCTCTCTTCTCTCCCCCTCTTCTCCTATCCCCCCTCCTTCCCCTCATATCCCTTACTCTTATATCCCTTCCTCTCTTTTTTTCTTTCTTCCTCTTTCTCTTTCTGTCCTTCTACGTTCTCGCCCTTCTCTCTTCCGTCTTTCTCTCTCTCTCTTCTCCCTTCTTTCCTCTCTCCACTCCTCTCTCTCTCTTCCTCATTTCACTTTCTTCCTTTTACCACTTCTCCTCCCTTGCTTTTCCTCTCTTCCCTTCCCTAACTTCTCATATCCCCCCTTCTGTTCTATCTTCCCCTTTCTCGTTTTCCGCTCTCTTTCTTCTTCCACCTTTCATCTCCTTTATCTCCTCCTCTTATCATCTTTCCTCTTCCTCATTTTTCTCCTTCTCTCCCCATCCTTTCCCCTTCTCATTTTCCTCCCACTTACCTCTTCCTTTCCCCTTACCGTCTTTTTCTTTTCCTTCCCGTCTCCCTTTCTCCTCTTCCTCCTCTTTTCCCTTCTCATCTCCCCTCCCCTCCCTTTCGCATTCTCCCTTTCCCTTTCTCCCTTTCCCCCCTCCCCCTTCCTACTTCCCCTCCTTCCTACTTCCCCCTCCTTCCCTTCTCCTCTCCCTCCCTACCTCCTCCCCCTTCCTTTCCCACCCCCCTCCCTCTCCCCCTCTCATAAGCGGCCCGTGTCCAATTTGAAAGCGATCTGAACGCCTTTTTTTTTCAGACCAATTTCCGACCAGATGCCCTTTCCCTTTGACTTTGAGACTCTTTGCTTGCTCTGTATAACGTGTGTGCGTGTGCGTGTGCGTGTTGTTGTTGCTGCTGTTCTGTGGCAGTGTTGATTTTTTAACTTTATTTATTTATTTATTTATTATTGTTGTTGTTACTATTTTTTGTTGTTGTTATTATTATTATTATTATTATTATTGGTATTATTATTATTATCATTATTGTGTATTATTATTATTATTATTATTGTTGTTATTATTATTATTATTATTATCATTATCATTATCATTATTATCATTATTATTATTATAATTAATATTATTATTTGTATTATTTTTACTGTGTAAATTGCATTATTTTATACTGCCTTGGTAATTGGTGTCTGTTTATTCACAACATATATATAGCCGAATTCGCTCTTGGAGTTTTGTCTATTTTCCTTTGGTTTTGTATGTTTTTTATCATTTTTAATTAGTTTAGGGTTGTTAAAGTTCTATTTTTTGTGGTTTTAAATATGTGTTTGTTCCTTTATTATTATATATATTTTTTTTTTACATACTGCTTTGTGTGTTTTTCTTTTTGACTTTATGTGATGAATATCGATGTTGTATTTTTATCGAAAACTCCCATTTCTTTTCGTTGTGTGTTATTTTCACTTGTAGGACACAGTCAATCATAATAATATTCTCATCAACGAATCCATTAATCAGCGTAAGAGGAACAGTTAATTGCCAACTCATCACCACCACCATCATTATCACCATTATCATAAATATAATAATCATCATCGTCGTCATCGTCATCGTCATCATCATCATCATCATCATCATCATCATCATCATCATCATCATCATCATCACCATCATCACCATCATCACCATCATCACCATCATCATCATCATCATCATCATCAGTCATCAATCGTCATCAATCATCATCATCATAGGTCGTTGTCTTCATGAGAGCCTTATTCTTTAAAAATCTTTCTTTAAATTGATTTCCCTTCACGATGCCATTTCATGCACAATTTACTCGCGCTTTCAAGGTGGTTCACGTTTTAGAAAGTTGGTCTAATTACCATTTCTCGGCGGGGAGAGTCTGCACGATCGGGGGGGAGAGGGGGGGTGGTGAAGGAGGGGGAGGGGAGGGGGGTGGAGAGAGGGGGGAGTGTAGTTATGTAGAGGTTATGTTTGTTTGTTTGTTTTTTGTTTTTTTGTGTTTTTGTTTTTGTTTGTTCTGTTGGTCGTTTGTTTGTTGCTGTCTTTGATGTGCGTCCCTTTGTCTTATTTGTTTGTTTATTTGTTTCTAACCTTTTATGTTTTTTGTCTTGCGTCTTCCTCTTTTCGTTTCGTTTTCTTCCTAGGTCTTATCTCTATCTTCTCTCTCTCTTCTCTCGTCTATCTTCTATCTTCTCGATTCTCTTCTCTTCTCTCTCTCTTCTATATCCTCTTTTGTCTTCTCTTCTCTTCGCTTCTCTTTTCTTCTCTTTTCCTCTCTTCTCTTCTCTTTTATTCTTCTTTCTTTCCCCATACTCTATGTCTCTCTTTCCTCTCTCCCTTTGCCCCTCCGTTGTTTTCCTATTTCCTTTCTTTGATTAATTATATTTTTTCCTGTAATTACTCCTCTCTGTTGAGATTACATTTATTCATGTTATTTAGAGGGAAAGCCTCCATTATTAATATTTAATTAATCTCCTACCACACTACCATTCACCACCTACCATAGGATACTATTATTAGCCTGATTACCATCGCGAGATAGCAAAGGATTAATCCCACGACTGCTGCCTTGACACGTGACTTGAGAACCCGCCGTCGAGGGCAGCGCCGTGCATCACCTCGATCTTCTTCTGGTGGCGTCTGTGGTTTTTCGTGACGAGGGAGAGGGAAAGAGAGGGAGGGAGGAAGAGATAGGGAGGGAAGGAGAGAGAGGGAGGGAGGGAGAGGGAGAGAGAGAGATAGAGAGGGAGAGAGAGAGAGAGAGGGAGAGAGAGAGAGAGAGGGAGGGAGAGGGAGAGGGAGAGAGAGAGGGAGAGAGAGAGAGAGAGGGAGAGGGAGAGGGAGAGAGAGAGAGAGAGAGAGAGAGAGAGAGAGCGGGAACTGGAACGAGAAAGAGAAAGATCATCCGTCCGTTCGTCCGTCCGTCTGTCCGTCCGTCCGTCCGTCCGTCCGTCCATCCGTCCGTCCGTCCGTGCGTCTGTGATGTTTCGTGACGAGGGAGAGGGAGAGAGTGAGAAAGAGAGAGAGAACGGGAACGGGAACGAGAAAGAGAAAGACCGTCCGCCCGCCCGTCCGTCCGTCCGTCCGTCCGTCCGTCCGTCCGTGCGTCTGTGCCTTCCCATTCTCTCTCCCGACGGCGTCACGATCGCGGCCGAACTCCGGTGCCGCGGCTGCGCCCTGACCCCCGCGTGCGCTCTATCTGTTCCGCTTGTCAGGTCGCGGGAGAGGGAGCAGTTGGGGCCGGTCGGAGGGGTGGGAGTAGGGAGGGGGGCGGGGGGAGAGAATTGTGGGTTGGGGGAGAGTGGGAGGGTTAAAGAAAAGAGTTGGAGGAGGAGGAAGAGAGAGGGTTGAGGAGAAGGAGAGGGCGAGGAGAGGTAAGTGTGAGAGGGAAAGGGAGATTGAGTGAGAGAGGGAGAGGGCGAACTAGTGGGAGAGGGTGGGAATCGGAGAAAATACAATCGGGGGGGAGGGGGGTTACTTGTTCTGATAACATGGGTAACCGA
>NC_061830.1:36097146-36117146 GCF_019202785.1 Penaeus chinensis
CGCAGTAGGGTGGTTCCCTGGGCATTTTGGGGGGCTATTGTAAGTACGTAATTATTACATTTAAAACCCTACTGTACACTTTTCCCCAAAACCGAACGGCCTGAAACCCAAAGGGAGAAAAAAAAACCTCCTCACACATTCATCACTTTCTCTCTCTCTCATCTTTCTCTCTGTCCATCCCCTCTCTGTCTCTCTCATTCTCTCTCTGCCCTCATTCTTTCTCTCTCCTTCTTATTTTTCTCCCTCTCTTCTCCATCTTTCTCCTCTCCATTCTTTCTCTCTGTCTAAATCTTTCCTCTGTCTCATTTTTTTCCTATCTGTCGCATTCTCTCTCTCCCCCCCTCCTTTTCTCTTTCTCTCCCCTCTCCGTCTCTCCCCTCTCTCCTCTCTCTCTCCTCCTCTCTCCCTCCCCCCTTCCCCACTCCTCCCCCCTCTCCCCCCTCTCTCCCCCTCCCCCCTCTCCCCTCCCCTCCCCTTTTCCTCCCTCCCCCTCCCCTCTTTCAAATCCTCTGGTAATGGTTAAAAAAATAATGTAGCAAGAAGTTTATAAGCGACCGATAGGGAAAACGGGCAAGCCCCCAAAAAAACGGGGGAATGTGGGGTGCTGGTGGGGGGGGGATCCTCGGGAACCCCGGCTGCGTGTGGGTGCGGGCGTGCGGTCGCGCAGGGGACAGATCGCCGCGATATAATTTCCCCCCTCCCCGCACAAATCCCCGTAAAGATGTGTTTCCCCCCCCCCCCTTCCCCCTCTCCCCCCCCCCCCCCCCCCCCCCCTACCTCTTTATCTCTTCCCTTTCTGCCCTCTGTAGCTCGCCTTCCCTCCCTCACCTTCTCTAGCTCACTCTCCCTTCCCTCACCTTCTCTAGCTCACTCTCCCTTCCCTCACCTTCTCTAGCTCACTCTCCCTTCCCTCACCTTCTCTAGCTCACTCTCCCCACCTTCTCTGGCCCACTCCCCCCACCTTCTTTAAGCCCCTTTCCCTCCCCCACCCCCTGGCCCCCCCCCCCTTCTTTAGCTTCTCCTACCCCAATCTTTAAGCTCATCTCCCCCACCTTCTCTACCCCCTCCCCCCCCTCTACCCCCCCCCCCACCCTTTTCTACCCCCCCCCCCCCACCCCTCCCTCTCCCCCACCTCACCCCTCCCCACCTCTACCCCCCTCCCCCCCCCCCTAAAACCCCCCCCCCACCTTCTCTACCTCTTCCCCACCTTCTCTACCCCCTCCCCACCTTCTCTACCCCCTCCCCACCTTCTCTACCCCCTCCCCACCTCTCTACCCCCCTCCCCCACCTTCTCTACCCTTTCCCCACCTTCTCTACCCCTTTCCCCACCTTATTTAGCTTCTTCTTCCCCCACCCTCTCTATCCCCTTCCCCTACTTTCTCTAGCTTCCCCTTCCCTCAGCCTTCCCTCGCCCTACACTTTTGCTTCCCCTTCCCCCCTTCATTCTCCATATCTCCCTTCTATTATCCTTTCTACCGGGTTTATCCAATCTTCTTTTCCCTTCCCCGTTTCCATATCTCCTCTCCGCAGACCTTCCCCTCTCCCTCTCCCCTCTCCCTCTCTAGCCCTATTCCCTTCCTCTTTTCTCTATCCCACTTCTAACTTCTTCCTATCCACCCCCATCTCCCTCTCCCTGCTTCCTCCTCCTCCTCCTTCTTCTTACTCTTCCTCTTCCTTTTCATGTTGCTATCGTTGATTGGGGGGGTGGGGGGAAATGGGGAAAAGATGATGAAAATAGGGAGATGGAGAGAGAAATGAAGAGAGGGAAGAAAGAAAGAAAGAAAGAAAAATAAGAAATCGGTATATACAGAGAAATAAGTGAAAGGAAAATTGTAAAGAGAAAGACAACAAAAAACGAGAGAAAAATATGATAACATTAATGATGATGTAAAAGCGATAATGAGGATAGTGCTGTGAGATAAAGAAGACAGGATAGCGGGAATGCATTAAGAAGAAAGAGAGAGAGAAGGGGAGAGGAGAGGAGGGGAGGAGGGGTAGGGGCGGAGAGGAGGAAGAGGCAAGGGAGGCAAGGGAAGGGGGAGGGAGAAATAGGAAGGGGAGGGTAGGGGAGAGGTGGTAAGAGTAAGGGAGAGGTGGCAGGGTAGGGGAGAGGTGGCAGGGTAGGGGAGAGGTGGTAAGCGTAAGGGAGAGGTGGCAGGGTAGGGGAGAGGTGGCAGGGTAGGGGAGAGGTGGCAGGGTAGGGGAGAGGTGGCAGGGTAGGGGAGAGGTGGCAGGGTAAGGGGGAAGGGGAGGGTGGGGGAGAGGTGGCAGGGTGGGGGAGAGGTGGCAGGGTAGGGGAGAGGTGGCAGGGTAAGGGGAGGGGTGGTAAGCGTAAGGGAGAGGTGGCAGGGTAAGGGGGAAGGGGAGGGAAAGGGAGAGGTGGCAGGGTAGGGGGGGAGGGGAGGGGATCAAAGGGCTAGCCACGCACACTCACACTCACTCATTACCCATTTGCACGCTTTAGACTCATCCTCGTTTCCCTTGCTTGGGGGTGTGCATGGGAGGGAGGGGGGGGGGGAGTAGGAGGGAGCTGTTCTTGCACGTCTTTTGCTTGATTGGAATCTGTGCGTTTTGTGTGCGCGTGTGTGTGTGTGTATGTGTGTGTGTGTGTGTGTGTGTGTGTAGTGTGTGTGTGTGTGTATGTGTGTGTATGTGTGTGTGTGTGTGTGTGTGCTGTGTGTTGTGTGTGTGTGTGTGTGTTGTGTGTGTGTGTTGTGTGTGTGTGTGTGTGCTGTGTGTTGTGTGTTGTGTGTGTGTGTGTGTGTGTGTGTGTGTGTGTGTGTGTGTGTGAAAGGGGGGGGGGGTTGAGGGAAGAAAGGCTACCTGTAGTCTACGAGTGATTTGTTGTATAGTCTACCTGGTTCCTTTCTGTTTCTTATTAATTTTTTCTCTTTTTTTTTTCCCCTTTTTTTTTTTACTTTCTTTGTTTCTTCTCTTTCTTTTTAGGTGTGTGTGTGTGTGTGTGTGTGTGTGTGTGTGTGTGTGTGTGTGTGTTTTGTGTGTGTGTATGTTCTGTCTAGGCCTGGTGCTCAATTTATCCAGGAATTGTCACTTTTCCTGCCTGGATCTTGCCTTGGACCCATGTCTTCGTTTTATATCGAGGTTTTTGCCTTTTAAACTACCTATTTTGTCCTTACATCCGCATGTTCAGAGTTATTGTAGGAAGCGTTCGTTGAGACACAAAATACTTCACCGAAAACTATTCAGATAAAAACAGACTATCGTAAAAAGATACGACGAACTATGCAGAATTTGACAACCAACGAACACCTAAATGTTGTTGTTGTTGCTGTTGTTGTTGTTGTTGCTGTTGTTGTTGTTATTGTTGTTGTTTTTGTGTTTTTTTTTAAGCATAACAACGCGGTGATTTGCGATTCCAGCATTTCTTTAGGCATACAGCCTCAGACCAAGATTCTAATGGGTCGTGCTTGAAAAGTGAATTATTGCTCATAAAGTCGTGCCTGACGTTCATGACTCCTAGGCATTGTTGCTTAATGTGCTTGCAGTGCGGGCGCATGCATACCATTGTTGTTGCTATAGAGATGGCCATGTTGCGTCGTCCAGCCGGTGATGCTGCGGTGTTGCGATTGGCCCGGGGGGGGGGGGGGGCATGGGCATTTCCTGTAGGACAAAGTCTGATGTTGATTTTTTGTTTGTTTATTATACATCAATACCGGACAACACATTTATTTTTCCACATTGTCATATTTCTTAAACTTTTTTCCTTTTCTTCTTTCCACCATAACCACCATCATCATCATCATCATCATCATCATCATCATCACCATCACCACCAAAACCACCATCATCATCATCATCACCACCACCATCATAACCATCATCATCATCATCATCATCATCATCATCACCACCATCATCATCATCATCATCATCATCATCATCATCATCATCATCAATCCCCCCCCCCCCCCCCCCCACCTTTTCCCTTTCCCCATTCTTTCTCAAGGCGTTTTAATGCACACGAACTTTATTAAGGCAGTATGATATATAATAGTTATGATTAATGGCGGGTACACTGAACCGCGTCGAGGGTTACATTTGCGATTTATTTTCACGAGGATGCAAAACATGGCGGATTTTTTTTTTTTTTTTTTTTTTTTTGTGTAATATATAAGTTGGGTTTTATGTCTGGTTGTGATATTTATGTTTATTCGTTTTTTTTTTTTTTTTTTTTTTTTTAATTTTTCCCCTATTATTTTTGTGTATTAGAATGACTTTTTGGTGTTTATTATAGTTTACGATAGGGTCAGTACAACCCTATTCGTTGTTTAAAATAAATAGGTGTTTAATTTGGCGAAGGGTGTATTTAATAAAAAAGGGACAGAAACTTAAATTATTGTTATTTTTTTTTTAATGTAAAAAAAATAAAAATATATTGGCCTACACATGGTCGAAACAGTTAATTTCCGAAAAAAAAATTTTTCTGCCCAAAATAGACTAATTAGCGAGACGGTAAAATGACAGAGAAATATTTGGCAAATTGCATGACGAGCGAGGGTGACAGGCCAGTGTGTGTGCAGAGTGACCCTCGTTAGGATAAGGGAGATGAGGAGGACGCCATTAAGGGTAATCTACCTTTGTTTGTTTGTTTGTTTAGCGGCTGAAGCGAGACTAACCGTTTGCGATAATAAGTTCGTTTGTTTGTTCCGGTGGTGATAGGTTTGGGGGGAAAGAGGGTAGGGGGCGGGAGCGGGATGGTGATAAGGCGGGTGCGTGTTATTTGTTTTTTGTTTTGTTTTTTGTTTGGGGATTTTTCTCTAAGGGGGCTTGGTTTGGTGGAAAAAACATTATAAAATTTTTTTTTTTTTTGTGTTTGTGAAAAAATTAAAGGGATATTGATTATGATCGTCACCATCTTTACGGAAAGCAGTGTTTTCTGTCTTAGGGTCGTTTTGGCTTTTATTTTTCCAAAACCCCCTGAAAAATGCGCCCACACGCCCGCCTGCCCCCGCCCCCGCCTCATCCCCGCCTTACCCTCTTACCCCCCCCTACTTTTTTACCCCCTTATTTCCCACCCCTTACCCCTTACCCCTTACCCCGCCCCATACCCCCACCCCTTACCCCCCCACCCCTTACCCCTACCCCATACCCCTTACCCCTTACCCATACCCCACCCCTTACCCCGCCCCATACCCCCTACCCCTTACCCCTACCCCAACCCCCACCCCTTACCCCTTACCCCCGCGCAAGGGCAATTTGGGAAAGGCTCTTTGCCAGCAAATTGCCCACAGGGAAATTTAAAGGGAGACGTGACCGACCGCCCCTTTTTTTTATAGTATGGGCGCACAACACTTTAATGTGCCATTTTTTTCAGGGGGAGGTTGTGGGGGGGGGGGGGGAGGGGGGATGGGGGGAAAGGGGGTGGGTGGGTGGAGGGGGAGGAAGGGTGTGGGAGGGGGGGGGGGGCGGGGGAGGGGGGAGGGGGGGAAGGGGGTGTGGAGGGGGGAGGGGGGGGTGTGGTAGGGTGGGGGGGGGGGGGGGGGAAGGGGTGGAGGGGGGAGGGGTGGGGGGGGGGGAGGGGGGGGGGTGTGGGGGGGTGGGGGGGAAAGGGTGGAGGTAAGGGGGGAGGGGAGGGGGAGGGGAAAGGGGGGGGAGCGGAATCACTGGTGGTGGTTTTTTAATTTGTTCCTCTCGCTTACCCCACTCTTATCTTTAGCTTAGCTTAAACTTAACTTAATTTTTAATTCTATCTATATATATCTCCCTCTCTCTCCCTCCCAAACCCTTTTCCCCCCCCTTTCTCTCCCTCTTCCCTCCCCCTCCTCCCTTATTCCCTCTCCCTCCCCCCCTTTTTTCCTCTCCCTCCCTTTTCCCTCTCCTTTTTTCCCCTCCCCCTATCTCCCTTCCTCCCTCTCTATCCCCCCCCCTCCCCCTTCCCCCTACTCCCTCCCTCCCCTTCCCCTCCACTCCCCTCCCCTCTCCCTTCTCCCCCCCCTCTCCCTCTCCTCTCCTTCCCCCCCCCCCCCCCCCTCCTCCCCCCCCCCTCTCCCTCCCTCCTCCCTCCCTCCCCCTATCTCCCTCCCTCCCCCCCCATCTCCCTTCCTCCCCTCCCCTATCCCCCTTCCCTCTCCCTCTCCCCGCATTTATAGTAATGGTCGAGTTCTTTTTTGGGTTTTATAGGACACCTAGTTGAAGCAGGAAACCATTTCTGAAAGTCTTTAACCCCCCCCTGCCTTTGCAAAATGTTGACACCAGATTTTTTCAAGAAATGGACCCCCGTTGCAAAACTCGTTTGAATAGCTTGCTCTTCAGTTTTCATACATGAACGCCCCTCGCCACGCGGTGCGCACAAAACAAAACACAAACCACAAAAACACACACACACACCCAAAAATCACACACACACCACACACACACACACACACACACACACTCAGGGCTTCAAACACGTTTCATGTCCCATCATGAAACGTGTTTTGATTCCCGTTCCAGAAATAGAAATCGCGAGAGCGGGCGGCCGGGGCGTGGAGACGCGATTCCCGTGCGGGGCATTCGCGGGCGCGGCGGGGGGGGTTTTCCCCCGTGGGGGGCGTCCCCACAATTCTCTTCCCCCGCGGGGGGGGTCCCCCCGGCCAACTAAACCCGCTCGCGCAAAACGATGCATTGATTAAGCAGATTTGCATAATAACGCGCAGCGAGAGGGTTTGTCTAGCCCGCAATGCGACTCTCGGGCTAGAGAGGGGGATCGGAACACTATTCGTTGAGGATGGGAGTGGGGGGCGTTCGTAGCGGGGTTTTATGGGGCAAATTTGGGGAGGGGTGAGGGGTATGCGGGGGCGCAATGGTAAGGGGCCCGACAAGGGGGAAAGGGGGGTCAGGAGGGTAAGCATATGGCATTTCTTAAGGTGATTTGTCTCTCTTGTGGGATTAAGAAACTATTTTTTTTGTGTGTGTTATTTCTCTCCCTCTGCGTGAATTATACGGGTGATTGGGAGCATCTGTATACGTGGCTTAGTCGGTCCTTTTGTTTTTACCCGTGACTGCGATATATTGTCATGACCTCCAGCACTGAAGGTGTATTTCTAATGGTTACTAATTCCTTAAGCTAATGAACTTATAACCAGTGTTTTTTCCCACCACGCTGCCTCCCCGCCCGTCGCCGGATGCCTGCCCTGTGCCCCGAAAAGGGCCGCGGCTGCATGCCCCAAGCTCGCGTTCCCTCTCCACTCCCCCGCACTTACGAGGGATATCTCAAGGGGCAGGAAGCGGCCAGAAGTCCTTATGTTCCTGATGACGGCGAGGTGTACTTCTTAACCTCGTGGGCGTGGGCATGTGGGTGTTGTTCAACCTTCGAGTCAGACGCCAGGACAGGAGGTGAAGGTCAGCGTCGATCTGGCACGATTAGCATCCCGCGGTGCCTCGAGAGTGTCGTGTGTCACTTTGACTCCTGAGACGTGTCAAGGATGCCGTCAGCTCGAGTGCTTTAAGGCAGTCGTCGTGCATCATCTCGTTCCTTTTGGCAATTGATTTATGTCGATTCAGAGGCTTGAATCCACTGCCTAGTTTAAATTCGGATTTCTTCAGGGAAAAAAACGTACTTTGCTATGACGCGTGTGCATACATATTGATATACATGTGCACCGATCCGTCATGCTATTACACTTGGCAGAATCAGGTAGTAAAATCTCCCAAGATGAAATAGGTCGACCCGTCCAGCATAGGCCTAGCGAGACGGCACCCTTACTGACACACCACCAGGCAGAGGGGGGCGGGCTGGGACGCCATGGTGAGACCGGGGAATCTTTGTTTAACAAACAAACAAACAAACAAACAAACAGGTAAACTCTGGGCAGGGTGTGGTAGGGCGAAGAAAAGAAGAAAAGAAGTAGGGAGTGTCATCTATCACTCCCCCCCTCCCCCTTCCCCTCTTTTCCTCCATTGAAGACGCCTGCTGGGGGGACCTGCGAGCCCCCGCTGTGCCGCCGCCGCCCCGTCACCAGCTCCCTCTCCTTTTCCGACTCTGCTTGTCCTTCCTCACGCGCAGGTGGTCGCAATCACACACCCATACCTGTACAATTATTCGCCTATGCGTTAGGCCCGCGTTTTTATCGCTTTTCCATTGTATTTTTTTTCCCCCGTTTTTTCCCTTTCCTTTGGGGTTCCCTTCCCCATGTAAAAATTCCCCTTGCTCTCGCACAGTCGGATTTTTCTGACGTCAGCTTCGTGGCACCTAACAATGTTGTGACGTTCCAGGTACATAAAGGCCCCGGTCTGCGTTAACGAGAGGCCTTGCCCACCCCATCCCCGGTTCCCTCCCTCCCCCAGGAAGCCCCCGACCAGAGACACCCCCCCGAGAGACCCGCGACACCGCAGTCATCCTGATGGGATTTACACTCGCGTCTCGGGAGGGAATTTAATTGTTCTTCCTCGTGAATCACCACCAACCTCTCTCTCTCTCTCTCTCTCTTTCTCTCTCTCTCTCTCCTTCCCCTCTCTCTCTCTCTCTCTCTCTCTCTTCCTCTGTCTCTCTAGATTTTGCTCTTTCTTTCGCTCTTCCCTCCTCGTTATCGCGCCGACGACCTGGGGTCCGAGTTGTGTTTTATGACCCTCTCACCCGTGGGAGGAGGGGAGGGGGGAGGGGGCACCAATCAAGGATGCGGTGTTTAGCCATCGTGTTTCGTGACTTGCGTCCGGGGTAAATATTGTTTGTGATTCCCCTCTACTCTCTTTTCTCCCCTCTCCTCCCCTCTCTCTCTCCTCTCTCTCTCCCCTCTCTCCTCTCTCCCCCCTCCTCTCTCTTCCTCTCTCTCTCTCCCCTCTCTCTCTCTCCCCCTTTCCCCCCCCTCCCTCCCTCCCCCTCCCTCCCTCCCTCCCTCCCTTCCCTCCCTCCCACCCCCTCCCCCCCTCCCTCCCCCTCCCTCCCTCCTCCCTCCCTCCCCCTCCCCTCTCCCTCCCTCCCTCTCCCCTTTTCTCTTTTCTCTTTCTCTCTCTTTCTCTCTCTTCCCCTCTTTCTCTTTCTCTTCCTCTTTGTTCCTTCTTGTCTCGTCAGTTTGGAGAGTCTCAACTTGCTTTCGTCGCGTTGCAATCCTCATGTTGCTAGATTCCCTGTGCAGGGCTGCCACACCTTTTCCCAAAACTCATCTGTCAAATTACAGGTGTGAGGCACATCTGACGTCTGGCCTGGATGCTACGCTGGGCATCTGCCTCGCGAATTCGGTCTTCGCCACCTCTTTCTTCTCAATCTCTTCTTTGTCTCTTCTCTCTCTTTCTCTTTCTTTCTTTCTCTTTGTCTCTTCTCTCTTTTTCTCTTTCTCTTTCTCTCTTTCTTTCTCTTTCTCTTTTTTTCTCTTTCTCTTTATCTTTCTTTCTCTTTCCCTTTTTTCTTTTTCTTTCTTTCTCTTTTTCTTTCTTTCTCTCTCTCTCTCTCTCTCTCTCTCTCTCTCTCTCTCTCTCTCTCTCTCTCTCTCTCTCTCTCTCTCTCTCTCTCTTTCTTTCTCTCTCTCTTTCTCTCTCTATTCTCTCTCTCTCTCTCCCTCCCTCCTCCTCCCTCCCTCCCTCTCCCTCCCTCTCCCTCCCTCTCTCTCCCTCTCTCTCCCTCTCTCTCCCTCTCTCTCCCTCTCTCTCCCTCTCCCTCCCTCCCTCCCTCCCTCCCTCCCTCCCTCCCTCCCTCCCTCCCTCCACCATCTCGAGAGTCCGGTGTACCCATAGTTCACAGAAAGTGTCGTACTTCAGGTGTTGCAACTGTCGGCGGCACGTGTCAGGTTGTTGTTGCTCTCCCTTTCTCCCCGGTCCGTACTATATTCCCAGAGGCCTCTCTCTCTTCCATCCTCCCCTCCCTCCCCTCCCCTCCCCTCGTCTCCTCCCCTCCCCTCGTCTTCCCTCTCTACCATTTTCCCTCTCCCCTCTCTACCATCCTCCCATCCTCCCTCTCCCTTCTCTACCATTCTCCTTCTCTCCTCTCTACCGTCCTCCTCCTCCTCCCCTTTCTACCATCTCCTCCTCTCTCTCCCCTCTCTCCCATCCTCTCTCTCCCCTCTCTACCATCTCCTCTTCTCCTCTCCCCTCCTTCCTCTACATCCCCTCTCCCTTCCCCTCTCCCATCCCCTCCCTTCCCCTCTCCCTTCCTCTCCCTATCCCTCTCCCATCCCCTCTCCCTTCCCCTCTCCCATCCCCTCCCTTCCCCTCCCTTCCCCTCCCTTCTCTTCTCCCTTCCCCTCCCTTCCCCTCCCTTCCCCTCCCTTCCCCTCTCCCCCCATCTGCCAGTCCCCAGCCGAGAGGACCGCCGGACACAAACTAGTTCTCTCTCCATGAGGCCATTCGTAGTTTATAGTGCTAGTGACTAGGGTCCGAGTGGATGTGAAATTATCGTAAACAACCTGAGCTCCGTGTGTGATGGCTAATGGACAGTGCGGGAAGATGTCGGTCTCATTTTCTCTGCATGAGATCTTCATTTTTAATGCTCTTCTTCCTTCTGCTCTGCTCTGCTCTGCTCCTTCTTCCGTCTCCTACTCCTCCTTCTTTCTCTTTCTCTTACTCTTTTTTCTCCTCTTTCTCCTTCTCTTTCTTCTCTTTTTTTTCTCTTTCTCCTCCTACTCCTCCTCCTCCTTCTCCTCCTCCTCCTTCTCCTCCTCTTCTCCTCCTTCTTCTCCTCCTCCTCCTCCTCCTCCTCCTCCTCCTCCTCCTCCTGCTCCCCCTCGTCCTCGTCCTCCAGGGATTATTTTTCGCTTTTCCCTAATTTCCTTTCTCTTTTTATGACCCCCAGCCAGGGTCGAGGACCGTCTGGCGAGGTGACGAAGGCACGGAGAGAAAGACGTGTCGAAATCACTCTTATCCAGCCGCGAGTTGTGATTGGATATTTTTTTCTTCTTTCTCCATCTCCCTCGTCTTTTGTCGTTTTTTTCTTCATCTTTTTTATTGGCGTCATTTGTTTTATGGCCGTCTTTACATGTGTTGCGTCGGGGCTTGGGGGGGCTCCGGCGGCAAGTGTGTGTGGGGGGGAGGGGTATCAAAGGGCCAAGCGTGCTGACGCGAAGGCCGAGGCGCGACTGGGGCTGAGGACCATTAGCACGTGTGTCGTTGCGTCGGCCAGCTCAGCGCCCCGGCTGCGGAGATGATGGGGAAATGAGATCGGTCTGAAGGCGCTTTGCTTGCTTGCTTGCCTCAGTGCTTTCGTCTCCTTTCGCCAGATACGAAGTGCGGGTATGTGAGAGAAGAGGATAGCAACAAGGACGGACAAATCGCTTTCAAACCGAGGGGAATTCGATTTAAACAAGGCGTTTTATACAGAGAGAAATCGGTCGGGCTAGATCCCTTCCCAGCCCCCACCCTCCCCGCGAAGGAAATGAAAGAAATCTGAACACGATAGACGAGTCAAAATCCGAAAGAAATGTTAAAGCGGACGGTCGGGGAGCGAGGAAAACCATCGACTCAGACGCTCATCCCGCCCATCAGACAGACAGACATACAGACAGACAGACACACAGACAGACAGACACACAGACAGACAGACACACAGACACACAGACAGACAGACAGACAGACAGACAGGGACATAAACAGTAAGCCAAACGGCGGACTAAAATATATAAAGACCGGCATGTGAAGGTTAAAAACAAAAGACAAAAAGAGAGAGAGAGAGCGAGAGAGAGAGAGAGAGAGAGAGAGAGAGAGAGAGAGAGAGAGAGAGAGAGAGAGAGAGAGAGAGAGAGAGAGAGAGAGAAATAAAGTAAGGGAGGGAATGGGAAGACTAGCGAATGTCATGCCAATAAAAGTTTTTCGCCTGGACGGACATGGAATATTTGCCCCCCCCCCCCCCTTTTTTTTTTAGGACCTTGGAAGAGAGCGGAGCGAGGGAGGGCGAGGGGGGGGGGGGTGAGAGAAAGGGATAGATAGAGAGAGAGAGAGAGATAGATAAATAGATAGATAGGTAGATAGATAGATAGATAGATAGATAGATAGATAGATAGATAGATAGATAGATAGATGGATAGATAGATGGATAGGTAGATAGGCCTAGGCTTAATATATTGATTTCCCGGGATTCAAGTTGTTGTCCATTTCTTCTCTCCCTTCTTTCACAAAGCAAAAGCACTGGAAGCGCCGGGCCCACGAAAGCATGCTTGGGACACGCTCCGAGGACGCCCTAAGCCTTGGGAACAGGACATGGGGCGGGCGTCACGGGGATGCTGCGCCTGTGGGTGTTTTTGCGGGATACTTTGTTTTGTTTTGTTTTGTTTTTGCGCGGGATAATCGGTTCCTTCCGCGGACATGTGGGTACGAGAAGTGGGTGTGTTTGGGTTTGTGTGAGTGTGTGGGGATGGGTGAGTGAGTGTGTGTGTGTGTGAGTATGTGTGTGTGTGTGTGTGTGTGTGTGTGTGTGTGTGTGTGTGTGTGTGTGTGTGTGTGTGTGTGTGGGTGAGAGAGAGAGAGAGAAAAGAGAGAGAGAGAGAGAGAGAGAGAGAGAGAGAGAGAGAGAGAGAGAGAGAGAGAGAGAGAGAGAGAGAGAGAGAAAGAATTAAAAAAAAAAGGTTCAGAATAATTTTAGAGTTTAATGTTGTTTTTGTTTCTTGTGTTGACCTTGCTTTGTGTGTTGTTGTTGTTGTTTTTTTTCCTCATTCAGGGGACTGTTTGGGTCCCACGAGTTGAGAGAGGTATCGTGTGATTATGAATTTGCTAACTTGGAATGATGTCTGCCAGTCACACAGTTTTTTTTTTTTTACTGGTCGGGCGTGTGTGTTTATGCTCGTATTACCGCTACGCCTTCATAAAGTGTACACATTTACACACATAAATACACGCACGCACGCACGTACGCATAGATGCATGCACTCACGCACACACGCTCTCCCTCTCTCTCTCCCTCTCTCTCTCCCTCTCTCTCTCCCTCTCTCTCTCCCTCTCTCTCTCCCTCTCTCTCTCCCTCTCTCTCTCCCTCTCTCTCTCCCTCTCTCTCCCTCTCTCTCTCCCTCTCTCTCTCCCTCTCTCTCCCTCTCACTCTCACTCTCACTCTCCTCTCTCCCTCTCACTCTCTCCCTCTCTCTCTCTCTCTCTCTCTCTCTCTCTCTCTCTCTCCTCTCTCTCTCTCTCTCTCTCTCTCTCTCTCTCTCTCTCTCTCTCGCTTCTAGACTTTTAAAAAATGGAAACACAATCCGAAAGCAGATAAGCCGAGCGAAGCAAAGCTCCCGGGACCCGACCCGCCCCCGAGCGCCCCCTGCCCTCCTTGCGGGCGTGAGTGGGCGCCCTGGTCTGGAAGCTCGTCTCGAAGTGGGCGGGCTCCAGAAGGGGGTCACGCTCGGTCGTGGGTCACGCTCGGCTTGTGTTGCAGGTCGGAGAGAAGCCCCTTGAAAAAAGAGTTTGGAAGCCCCTTGGGAAACTTCTTGGGAAGCCTAAGGTCGCGTTCCGAGGATGGCGCGGGCGTGAGACAAGCCCATGCGATCCCGAGTGTCTCGTTACGGGCCTTCTGTTCCCTTTCCTTCCCTCTTCCCCCTCTCCGCTTTCCCTCCCTTCTGTCTTCCCTCCTTTCCTCCATCCCTTTCGTCCTACCTCCTTGCCTCTCTTTCTCTTTTTTCTCTCCTCCTCCCTCCTTCACCCCTCCCCTTCCTCCCTCCCTCTTTCCCTCCCTCCCTCCCTCCCTCCCTCCCTCCCTCCCCTCCTTCACCCGTCCCCTTCCTCTCCCTCCCTCCCTCCCTCCCTCTTTATCTCCCTCCCTCCCCTCCCTCTTTCACCCCTCCCCTTACTCTCCCTCCCTCCCTCCCTCTTTATCTCCCTCCCTCCCCTCCCACTTTCACCCCTCCCCTTCCTGCCCTCCCTCCTTCCCTCCCTTCTTTACCCCTCCCCTTCTCCCTCCCTCCTTCCTTTACCTCTCCCCTTCTCCCTAATCCCTCCTTCACCCCTCCCTTTCTCCCTTCCTCTCTCCGTCCCTTCTTCCCAGACGACCGAGGTGGCATTTTTTTTTTTTCGTTCGGGGATAAACATTAGGGCCAACCGCCTGTGCCTGTCTCTTGGTGATGCTCTGTGCTCCCGCCCCGCTTTCTCTGCCTTGTTCTTCGTCGTGGGATCTGTTTCTCTTTCTTTTCTTACTTTTCTTTCTTTCTTTCTTTCTTTCTTTCTTTTTTCTCTCTTTATCTCTTTCTCTCTTTCTTTCTCTCTTTCTCTCTTTCTCTCTTTCTCTCTTTCTTTCTTTCTCTCTTTATCTCTCTCTCTCTCTCTCTCTCTCTCTCTCTCTCTCTCTCTCTCTCTCTCTCTCTCTCTCTCTCTCTCTCTCTCTCTCTCTCTTTCTCTCTTTCTCTCTTCTCTCTTTCTCTCTTTCTCTCTTTCTCCCTCTCTCTCTCTCTCTCTCTCGCTCTCTCTCCCTCTCTTTATTTAATTTATTTTTCTTTCTTTGTGTGTTTTTTCTTTTTTCTTTTTTCTTTTTCTGTTCTTTTTTTTCTTTCTTTCTTTTCCTTTCTTCCTTTTTTTCCTTCTTTCTCTCTTCCTTCCTTCCTTCCTTCCTTTTTTTCTCTCTTTCATTCCAAGTTTGAAGAGGTAAGTTTAGGTTTTGTGTCGCGTGTTGAATTTTTGATCTTTGAAGAGTTGAGAGACAAGGCATAGAAAAAAGTGAAGAAAAATAAAAAGAAGAGAAGAAGAAGAGGAGTAGGAGAAGAGGAAGAAGAAGAAGAAGAAGAAGAAGAAGAAGAAGAAGATGAAGAAGAAGAAGGTGTGTGTTTCTATGAATGGAACTCGAAACTTTTTTCGACTTGTTCTGCTATGGGAGGTTGACGGGGGAGGGGGGAGGAGTTACCCTAATGTGGTAATCTGTGCCACGATTGTTCAGAGAAAATATTTCAGGCTGTAGCCGTGGGAGAAGGGCCTCAATTTGCATATGGTCATTTTTTCCCCCTGGAGAATGGGAATATTATGTAGCAATAACCATAGTGAAATTTTTTGGCGGTTTTGGTCACCCGTTGTCTTTTTTTTTTCTCTGTCTCTCTCTCTCTCTGCTCTACTGTCTCCCTTTCTCTACTTTCAGTCCATCACTTTCCCTCGTTTCATCCTTCCTCCCTATTTAAATCCCAACGTTCCTCTCCTCCTTCACTCCCTCCCTCCTTCCCTCCCTCCCCCTTCCCTCCCTCCCTCCTTCCCTCCCTCCCTCCTTCCCTCACCCCATGCCTCCCGCCCTTCCTCCTCCACTCCCTCCCTCCTTCCCTCTTTCCCTCACCCCATACCTCCCGCCCTTCTTCCTCCCTCCCCACATCACTCCCTCCCTCTCCCTCCCCTTCACTCCCTCCTTCCCTCCTTCCCTCCCTCCTTCCTTCCCTTCTTCCCTCATTCCCTCCCTCCCTCATTCCTCCCTCCTTCCTTCCCATCCCATCCCTCCCTCCTACCTTCCCCCCCTTCATCCCTCCCTCCCGCCCCCACTCGCTGTCTGTGTGTCTGTCTGGCTGTCTGAAAATCTCCTTGGATTTCCCACGGGCTGTTGCGAGGGTCCTGTGGCTCGCATATTTTAACCGAATGTCGCGGCCTAGTAACGCGAGATCTTGGTGATCGCATATTTTTTCCCTCCTTGGCATTTCCTCTTTTTTTTTTTTTTTTTTTTATTGGGGGGGGAGGGGGCGTTTAGGAGAATGGCATCATTGGCGTCATACTTACGGGTACTTATTTTAGTGTGTCATTGTCACGGTCAGCCTTGAACCTCCCTCTTCAGGTGAAGGAGGAAGAGTGTAAGCACAAGTGCCCACGTACATTTCGAGGAGGACCTGCCTGTCACTCGCTAATGGTGCCTAATGTACGCCTTTCCCTATCGACCCTCCTTCGTTCTTTCGCTGGCTCTCTTTCTTTCTCTTTCTTTCTTTCTTTCTTTCTTTCTTTCTTTCTTTTTCTTTCTTTCTTTTTCTATTCTTTTTCTTTCTTTCTTTTTCTCTCTCTCTCTCTCCTCCATCTCTCTCTCCTCTCTCTCTCTTCTCTCTCCTCCTCATCTCTCTCTCCTCCTTCTCTCTCTCTCTCTCTCTCTCTGGCTTTTTTCCCTCGTCCATTTTTTCCATTTTATTTCATTTATTCCCATTTCCGCTTTGATCTGCTATTTGTCTCTACCATTATTTCATTTTACTCTCTATTTCTGTTTTATTTTCCCCTTTTTTCTGTTACCTTTCCCTTTTTATTTACGTCTCCTCACTTTCGATTTTATTTCCGGCCGTTTCTCTGCTCATCTCTCTGTCCTTTCTTGTTTTTCTCTATTTCTTTTTTGTATTGATTGGTTCTGATATTACATTTTATATTTTATATCTGTTTTTTTTTTATATTTTTTTTTTTTTCTTTCCCTTTTCTATTGTTTCATTTTTTTTTTTTTCTTTGCTTTTCTCTTTTTTTTTCTTTTATTTTTTCGTTTTCCCTTTTTTCCTTTTCCTTTTCTTTTTTCGTTTTCTTTCTTTTTCCTGTTTCTTTCTTGTCTTTTTTTTTCTATTTTTTGTTTTTTCATTTCTATATCTATTTCTTTTTCTTTTCTTTTTTCTTTTTTTTTTTTTTTCCCTTTTCCGCATTGCCTAAGAAACCAGTTACCGTAAAATGTTGTCCGCGCGGCGTGTCTCAGGCAAGACCCATTCTGTTTTAAATTTCTGTAAAAAAGAGATAGAGGTCAATGGTAGCCTGGATGCCCTCCTCCTCTCCTCCATTCCTCCTTCTAATTTCTCCTTTTCTATCTCTCTGTCCCCCTCCCTCTCCTCTTCTTTTTCTTTTCTTCTTCTTAACCACCTCCTCTTCCCTCCTCCTCCTCCTCCTTTCCTCCTCTCCCTCCCCTTCCTCCTCCTCCTCCTCCTCCTACCCCTTTCCTCCTCCTCTCCCTCCTCCTCCCCCCCCTTTCCTCCCCCTCCTCCTCCTCCTCCTCCTCCTCCCCCCACCTTTCCTCCCCTTTCCTCCTCCTCCTTTCCTTCCCCCTCCCCCTCCTTTTCCTCCTCCTCCCCCTCTTCCTTCCCCCCTCCTCCCCCCTACCCCTCTCCTCCCCTCCCCCTCCCCATCCCCATCCCCCCTTCCCCCTTTCCTCCTCCTCCCTTTCTACCCCCTTCCCCCCCCCCTTCAACTTTGGGAGTCAAATGAGTCACAGTTTTTACACGGAGGGGGGGGGGGGTTGAGGGGTTTGACGAAGGATGTTTGTCAAGACGTTGTAGGGGGAAAAAAAGTCAAAGACAGGCCTATTTTTTAAAGTTGCAACCCAAAAAAAAACCACCCCAGACAGACAGAACGCATACACACACACATACACACATACAAAACACACGTACACACATACACACATACACACATACACACCTACACACATACACACATACACCAACACACACCCACCACCCCAAAAATCCACACATACCACATCCACATCACCATACACAACATACAACATAACACACACACATACAATACATACTACACACACATCCACACCATATCCCCACACACATATCCACACAACACATAATCCCCACACAAAATACCACACACACACATAATCCACACACTGCACAAAAATCCACTTTTTTAAAAGCTAAGATATGACTTTTGTTATTAAATAATAAGCATAAATAACATCGGATTCACGAGGATTAGAGGAGGAGGAAGGAGGGGGGGTGGGGAAGGGGGAGGGGGTAGGGAGGGAGGTAGGGAGGGAGGAGGAGAGGAGAGACGGTAAAGGAAAGGGTAGGAGGAGAGAGGGGAGGAGGGGGAGAGGAAAGGGGGGAGAGTATGGTAAGGAGGTGTAGGAGGTAAGGACTCCGAGGCTCCTGAGACTATAGCTGCGCGGACTCTTTTAGGCCTGCTAACTGAGCCGCCGCGCCCTGCTGAAAAGATCAAGTCACGCGAAAAGGATAAAACGGGGGAGGGGGAGGAATCGGTTCATCTGTCAGAAGATTTTTAGGTTAACGTGTTTATAAAGGAGTAACGCGGCCTGCCTTCCTCTTCCCCCTTTTCTCTTCCCTTCTCCCCAGTCTTCCCCCATCTCTTTTTTTCCCCTTCTCCCTCCTCTCCCCCTCACCTCCTTTCCCTCGTCTCCTCTCTCCCTCCTTCATCCTCTCCTTCCCTCTATTCCCCCCTCCGTCCTACCTCCCTTTTTTTCTCCCTCCCCCCCTTCCCCCCCTTCACCCCTCTCCCCTTCCCCCCCTTTTCCTCAACCCTTCTCCTCCCTTTAAACCCCCTCCTTAACCCCTTCTCCTCCCTTCACCCTATTCCCCCCCTCCCCATTCACCCTCTCCTCCCCCCTTCCTCCTCCCTTCTTTTACCCTCTCCTCCTCCTCTCCCCCCCTTAACCCCATTCCCTCCCTCCCCTCCCCCCCCCTCCCCTCTCCGACTCCCCCCCCTTACTCCCCCTCCCCCCACCCCCTCCCCTATCCCCCTCCCCTACTCCCCCTCCCTACTCCTTCCCCCACTCCCCTCCCCACTCCCCCCCCCCTACTCCCCCCCCCCTACTCCCCTCCCCTACTCCCTTTTCCCCTCTCCCCCTCCCCTACGCCCCCTCCCCTACTCCCCCCCCCTACTCCCCTCCCCACTCCCTCTCCCTATCCCCCCCCCCTACTCCCCCCCCCCTACCCCCCCTCCCCTACCCCCCTCCCCTACCCCTCTCCCCACCCCCCCTCCCCTACTCCCCCCCTACTCCCCCTCCCCTACTCCCCCCCCCCTACTCCCCCCCCCCCTACTCCTCTTTCCCCTACTCCCCCCCCCTACTCCCCCTCCCCTACTCCCCCTCCCCAAATCCCCCTCCCCCCACACCCCCCCCCCCCCAAATCCCCTCCCTACTCCCCCTCCCCCACTCCCCCCCCCCTACTCCCCCTCCCCTACCCCCCTCCCCTACCCCCCTTCCCTACTCCCTCTCCCCTACTCCCCCTCCCCACTTCCCCCTCCCCTACTCCCCCTCCCCTCTCCCCACCCCTTTGGGAGGTTTTCCAAGGTGTGTTTCTTTTACTTTTTTTCTAATAGGCCCTCCCGTTTGTGTACAAAAAGGTGATTTGTTGTTCGTGGGCGTGTACATTTGCCTTTCCTTGGATGCGTGAGAGTTTCTTCCGCTTGGATGGGGTGATGCGTCGTTTCGTATCCTGCCCTAAAAAACGTTTGGTATCATTTTTTTTCATTTGTATTTTTTATTTTTTTATTTTTTCTTCTTCTCTTCTTTTTTTTTTTTAAAAAAAAAAAAAAATTTAAAAAAAATTTTTTTTTTTTAATTTTTTTTTTTTTTTTTTTTTATTTTTTTTAAATTAAAAATTTTTATTTTAAAAAAAGGGGAAAAAAAAGGGGAAAGGGGTTGAATGGGAGGAGGAAAGGGGGGGGTGAGAGAGAGATGAGGGAAAAAAAGGATAGAAAAGGAAATTTGGGAAAAAAATTTTAAAGGGGAGGGGAAGAGAAATCGAATGAAAAAGGAAAAAGGGGGAAAAGAAAAGAAAAAAGGGAAAGGGAACAGGAATGAAAAATAGGGAAGAGAAAAAGAACAGGAAGAGGAAAGGGGAATGAAATCCATCGGCGGGCAACCCGAACTCCCCCCCCCCCCCTCCTGACTACAACAACCGTCCGCCGGGAATAGTCTTTCGCCGCCGCCGCCGCCGCCGCCCCCCTATCAATTCTCGTCCGCCGGAGCCCCGAAGGAAGGAGGCCCTTGCCCCCGGGTGCCCGAAAGGGCCTCGCCCTCTATTTGTGGGTTTCCCACATTTTATCTTTTTCCCTTTTTCGTCTGCTGTTTTTGGGGCTTTCTCTTGTTCCCCAATTTTTTTTTTTTTTCCTGGGCTTTTTTCCCCCCGTTTCCCCCCTCCCTCCCCCCCCTTCTCCTCCCCTCTCTCTCTCCCTCTTTCTCCTCTTCTCCTTCCCTCCCTCTTTCTCTCTCTCTCCTCTCCCTCCCCCCTCCCCCCTCCCTCCCTCCATCCCCCCCCCCCCCCCCCCTCCCCCCTCTTCTCTCTCTCCTCCCCTTTCTTCTCTCTCTTCTCTCTCTCTCTCTCTCTCTCTCTCCCCCATTCTCTCTCTCTCCTCTTCCTCTCTCATCAGAGCTCTTCTCTCTCTCCTTCTCCTCTCTCTGGCTTTTCCCTCGTCATTTT
>NC_061830.1:36124646-36127146 GCF_019202785.1 Penaeus chinensis
CGGACCCCTGGCTGCACCAGGGTATTGCCCAAGTCTTCAGCTGCACTAGGGCCCCAGGATGGCCGGAGGCAGCGGAGGACAACCCAGGGTGTAGACTAGCGTTCACGTTTGACGCAGAACAGATCGCGCTCTGGCATATGGACCTCTCTCCGTCCCCGATGAAAGGGATAGGAAAAATATGTACCCCTTGCTCAAAGCAGTACTAAATGATAATGATCATGATGGCGTTAAAAATAGATTATTACCTTTTATTGATAATGATAGCGACGATGAGGTTGATAATGGTAATAAAAAGGATAGTGATGATATTAATGATGAGTATAATGGTAATATTGTCTTTTATCATAACTAATACAATCATTATTATGACAAGCGATAACAACCATTTCGATAGTTAATCGTACTTGGAATATTTATAATGATGGAGATGAAGATGATGATAGTAACAAGAATGATGATGATAATGATAATGGTAATAATAATAACAAAAGGAATAATTCTCACGTTTGATTTTTGTGAATTACGTGTCAGAATCAGGGCAAGCACCTCGGGCCCTGCATCGGAACCGCTCCCTGACCTCGCCTCCACCTGCCTTGCCTCCACCTGCCTTGCCTCCACCTGCCTCGCCTCCACCTGCCTTGCCTCCACCTGCCTCGCCTCCACCTGCCTTGCCTCCCCCTGCCTTGCCTCCACCTGCCTTCCCAGATGGTGCGTACTCTTGCTGCCACCCCCTCCCCCCCCCCCCACCGGCCTCCTCTTTAGCAGGGGTTCTACTAAGAGGGTGTGGGGCATGGGGCAGGGGGAGGGGGGGGGGTACGGAAGGGGTTGCCCTGCGCCGAGAGAGTTATCCCTGCCATTAAAATGATTAGCTTAATGAAAACCTTTGAGCGGTCTATATTTAACCGCCGTTTGTGATCTCCTCCATCTATTTGCGTTTTCCATCCCGCGCACGGGCCGGCTGTCTTCATTATCAGGAGGGGGCAAGACAGCGCCACGCCACGACCTCGCTCCTAAGGCGGCCGTCCAGCCTCTTCCCGCGGCGACTTCACCCTTATCGCTCGGCGGGCTCTTGGGCGGTGTCGTGGCGGCGTTTTGATTATGCTTAAGTTAGGGTTCGGTGGTGGGGGAGGGAGGGCGGGGGTGGGGGTGGGGGGGGACGGGGTGTGTCATCACCATCATCGCGACGGCAGCGATGTCACACTCATCATGCGCATGGCCTTCATGCTCCTGTCATGCTCCCAGCGACGGCCACCACACACGCCCCACGTGTATGGTCACCACTCTCATAACCTTCTTCCCCCCTCCCCCCCTCTTTCGCCTCATCATGCACGTCATCACCCTCCCCCTCTCCCCCCTCCCCGTCATGCACATCAACGCCGCCACGCAAACGTCGTGTCTATTCTTGATTGGCTGGCGGTGCGGCTGAGATTCTGAGAATAGACGGCGCTGGCTCGAGCCCAACGCCTTACCTGCCTTCTGTCGCCATAACACCGCCCCTTGACGTGCTGCCGGCCCTTAGACGCGGCGCCTCGCTACCCCCCCATATTTCCCCCATTTTCCCCTCTTCCCCATTTTCCCCTCTTCCCCATTTTCCCCTCTTCCCCATTTTCCCCTCTTCCTCCTTTTCCCTCTTCTTTTCTCCTTTTTTTTTCCTCCCCACCTCTTCACTTTTTCTCACCATCCCCATTTGTATCCTCTATTTCTCCCTTCCCTCCTTTTTTCCCTTTCCTCCTTTCCTCCTTTCTCTATTCTTTCGCCTTTCTCCTCCTCTCCCTCTCTCTCCCTTTCTCCCCTTCCCCATTTCTCTGCTTTCCCATTTCTCACATTCTCCCTCTCCCCTTCTTTTCTACCCTTCCCTGCCCCCCACCTCTCTCCCTTTCCCCCTCCTCCCCCCCACTTATTAATGGTGAGGTGTCGCCCCATTAAGCTTGCTGTTCCTTCGGGATCTCCTCAGCGGTGCTTTTCGGTGTCTTTAGGCCGTGTGTTCGACCGTCCTTTGATCTTGCGTTTAAATATTTCGGTGGGAGCTGTAGAGAGGACAGAAATGCCCGTCAGAAATGTTAAAGAAACGCGTATGCTTTTGTAAAGTCGAATAGTTAAATCTTACACACAGAAACACACACACATACACGCACACACAAACGTAGTAAAGATAAAGTGACATTTGGATGTAGGTTCGCGAGGGGCCAAGGAATGCGTACAAGCAGTGGTGGTTCGAATGGGTCTCGGGAAGGAGCATGAGCCTGCACGCAAGCTCGCCCCCTCCCCCCCTCCCCCCTCCTCCCTTCTTGGCGTCTCTCCCCCCACCCCCATCCCCTTTTTATACGCGATCGCTATATTTGTGTTATGGGGATTGTGTTCTAATTCTATTTTATTTGCTTGCTTGCTTGTTTGCTTGTTTTCTCTTCTTGGCTCCTGGCTCTTTTGGCGGGAAAATAGGTGTTATCTCGCGCGTATATCTTGCCTGCATGCGGTCGGCTGAAGGTTGCCATGCCCGCCA
>NC_061830.1:36130933-36133433 GCF_019202785.1 Penaeus chinensis
GTGTTCTCACTTTTCGCGACCGGCCGCGCGGTCTGCCCGACGAAGGCGACGGGTGACGACGGCAGACGACCCTCCTTGACGGTAGGGCGGCGTGGGCGGAGGAGGGAGGAGGAGGCCTGAAGGGCGAGGGTCCTGGGGATGGCCGAGGCACCCTGTCATATGCCGGGCGTGTGGGAGGCCGGGAGGGATCCCGAGGGGCCACATTGCTGGGGGTCGCGACGCTCGACGCTTCTGGGAATTCGAACACTCACGACCGACGACGCCGGCTTGAAAAGGGCGATAAGTACGAATGGAGAGAGAAGGAGACGAACACGCAGAGACGCTCAACACAGCAATAACTAATTAAAAAAAAAAAAGGCTAAGGATAATGACCGATGTTCTCTGATGGAAGTGCGAGTTTGTCCCCCACGTGTTCCTGCGTCACGATCCCCGCCATGAGGTTACGCAGCGAGCGATCCCCCCCCCCCCCCCCCGCCAGAAAAACGTCCAGGTTGGATTTACTTGACAACCACAGGATGCCGTGGATAATGCACACCCAGCTGGCGCACGTATCCTCTTTCCCTCGGGGGGCGAGGATGAGGGACGATGACGATGACGACGACGACGACGACGACGACGACGACGAAACGCCTCGCATGCCGCAGCCGTCGTCACGCCCCGAGGAATGCGCTCGTCCTCAAGTGCGGCGGAAACGGGCGTAGGGCGCCGAGATGTGGCCGGTTTTTATCGGTGCCCACGGGGTGAGGGGGGTGGGGGGATGGCCTGGAGGTGGGGTAGGGGGTGGGGGGGATGGCTTGGGGGTGAGGGAGGAGGTGGGGGATGGCCTGGGGGTGAGGGAGGGGGTGGGGGTGGCCAGGGAGTGAGGAAGGGAGAGGGGGTTTGGGCTGGGGGTGAGGGAGGTGGTGAGGGGTGGCATGGGGTTAGGAGATGGGGTGGGCTTTGAACCGGGGGTGAGGGAGGGGTGGGGGTAGCGAGGGGGTGTGGGAGAGAGTGGGTTGGGCTTGGGGCTTGGGAGGGGTTGGGTGAGGGGACACCGGCGTGATGGTGAAGTAGGGGTTAAGGGGGTGAGTCTGGGCCGGGGGGAGAGGTAGGGGTTGAGGCTGGCACTCTGTTGTCACTCTCTGTCCCTGTTTGCCGCGTTTATTCTAGATGCTGACGATTCTTATTATGATTTAATTTATCGCCGAAGGTTCAACTTTGCTTTGTTGTTGTTGTGACGTTTATTTTTTTTTTTATTATTAATTTATGTCTCTTTTCCCTTCTCGTGTGAATTTTACTTCCAATCTTTTCCTTTCGTTTTTTTTGTTTTCTGATAGAAAAATTGTATATTTACATGAATTCGGAGAAGAGGACTATCTTCAGGGAAGGCCTTGTGTGGGGGAGCAAGGCGGGTATGGGGGGGAGGGGGGGAGGGGAAGGGGAGCGGCCTGAGCAGTGCCACCAGATCTCGCTCTAATTTTAGCTGTGGCAGGTATAACCTATCATCTGCCTCACCCTCCTCCTCTTCCTTCTTCCTCCTCCTCCTCCTCTTCCTCTATCTCCTCCTCCTCTCTTCCTCCTCCTCTCTTCCTCCTCCTCTCTTCCTCCTCCTCCTCCTCCTCCTCCTCCTCCTCCTCCTCCTCCTCCTCCTCTCTTCCGCCTCCTCCTCCTCTCTTCCGCCTCCTCCTCCTCTCTTCCGCCTCCTCCTCCTCCTCCCCCTCTCTTCCTCCTCCTCTTCCTCTCTTCCTCTCTTCCCCTCCTGTCTCTCTTCCTTCATCTCCTCCTCCTCCTCCTCCTCCTCCTCCTCCTCCTCTTCCTCTCCTGTCTCTCTTCCTTCATCTCCTCTTCATCCTCCCTCCCCCTCTTCCTCCTCCTCCTCCTCCTCCTCCTCCTCCTCCTCCTCCTCCTCCTCCTCTTCCTCTCCTGTCTATCTTCCTTCATCTCCTCTTCATCCTCCCTCCCCCTCCTCCTCCTCCTCCTCCTCCTCCTCCTCCTCCTCCTCCTCCTCCTCCTCCTCCTCTTCCTCTCCTGTCTCTCTTCCTTCATCTCCTGGTTGCCGCGCTTATCATATTGCTTCGTTTCCTCTTTCGCAATTCTCGTCAATCCCGCTTGTCTCTTTTCAATTTACAGGGTCTTCCTCTTACACTTTTCCATCCCCTCAGTAGGGCGAGGAGAGACGTTGGGGGGGGGGGGGGGGGGGAGGTAACCTTTCCTGGCTAGAAGGCGGGCGAGTGAGGAGAACGTGTGACCTGGGTTGACCCGGCCTGACCTGAGCTTCCAAACTCGTCTTATTAATAAAGGATCGTCTGCCGGAACTGCCTATATTCTCGGGTGTTGGTCTTGTGTTTTTTTTGTTTTTTTTTTGTTTTTAAGTATATCTGTGTATTATATTTTCTTCGTGTTTTTCCCCCTTGCGTGCATGTTTGTGTTTATCCTCTTTTCGCATTTGTGTTTATTCTTCTATGCATCTTTTTTTTTTTTTTTTTTTTTTTCCCCCACCCATCTGCAGGGTGATTTTGGA
>NC_061830.1:36148433-36158433 GCF_019202785.1 Penaeus chinensis
ACGTGACACAGTAGGGGGGGGGGAAGGAGGAGGGGGACCTCGGTGACCTTGGATGAGTGATGGTTGTCGAGGCTGAGCTTTTTGGGTTTGTGAAAGGTGTGTTGTGTTTTTGGTCTGTCTGTCTGTCTTTCTGTCTGCCGTTTCGTTTGAGAGTCTGGCCAAAGGGAAGGAGGAGGGGAAGAAAGAGAAAATAAAAGCAGACAGATAAACAAAAAAGGAATGGAAGAAGAGAAAAAAAAAAAACAGGTGGACGAAAACAAGTCGAGAGGAGAGGACGGCGACAGACAGACAACCAAGCAGACACAGAGAATGTCGTCCCTCTCCCGATCCCCGAGACACCTGCGTAGGCCTCGAGTTTGACGGACAGGTAGAGGTAGGCCGATGGGGGAGGGGGGGCGGCGGGGCGCGGGCACAGGTGAGGGGTAGGTAAGGGGGAGGGAGCCAGGATGAGATTTCACGGAGAGGCGCATTACTGTCGGCAATAATTACACGTCCAGGCATAGTTGACGGACGCGGTGACAATGGCGGCGCCGCGAACAACAATAGCAAACGAGGCGAGACAACAAAGGACGCCACACAATAACGTAGAGAGGGAGAACCAGAGACCTGTTAGGCCCCGGCTTTGTCTTGCTACTTGCAACGCTTTCTTGGAGGGACGCGGGAGGTGGGGGTGGGGGGTGGGGGGGAGGGGGTGGCTGGATGGGGTTAGGATACTGATGGGAAAGGAGAGGATTGAGACGTGAGTGAGCAGCGGCAGTCGAGGGGAGGGAGGGAGGGAGGGAGGGAGGGAGGGAGGGAGGGAGGGAGGGAGGGAGAGAGGGGGAGAGCGAGGCCAAGGGGAGGGAAGGAGGGAGGAGATTAGCGCTCCGCCGGACAATGTTTGTTTAGGTGGGCGGGCGTGTGTGGGCGGGCCTCGTTGTCATCGGAGCGTCATCGCACCTGCCCTCGAGACGGTGCGGCGGGGGCGCAGAGGAAGGTTTGTGAAAGTCTCCCTTTTTCCCTGGCGTTCTCGGCGGGGCGGTGAAAGGTGCGCCGCCGTCCCCGCCCGTCGGCCCGGTCGCCATGTCCGGGCGGGCGGGCGGGCTTTCGGGCGGGCTTTCGGGCGGGCGCGGAAATTCTGGCGGTCGATTTTTTTAATGTCCTTTTTGTCACGTAGGATAGTGCGGTGTTTGGAGGTAAGGGTGTCAGTAGATATTATCCCGTCTCCGAGGGAGAGAGAGAGAGAGAAAGAAAGAAAGAAAGAGAGAGAAAGAGAGAGAAAGAGAGAGAGAGAGAGAGAGAGAGAGAGAGAGAGAGAGAGAGAGAGAGAGAGAGAGAGAGAGAGAGAGAGAGAGAGAGAGAGAGAGAGAGAGAGAGAGAGAGATTACCGCCACACAGACGATGGCGACTCCTCCCTCGCCGGACGGTCATGATGGAGTGTTATGGCTTCCCCGGAGGGCACCGTCACCTTCGTAATTGAAAGCGACGGAGAGGCGACGTGCCCCCCTCCCGCCTCCCTCCCTCCCTCCCTCCCTCCCTCCCCTCCCTCCCTCCCTCCCTCTGTGACCTTGCCTGAGGCCTATGTGGAACGGGCACAGGCCTATAGAAAGAGATGGGGAATCCCTTCACCCCCCTCCCTCCCTCCCTCCCTCCCTCCCTCCCTCCCTCCCTCCCTCCCTCCCTCGCTCCCTCATCTTCCCTCTGTTTAGTGGGGCTTCCTTCACATGCTGGAATTAGAGTCACTCACGAGCGATTAACAATCCATTGCCCGCTTCAGCATAACACTACTCGTCAACCACGTCAGCTGCGCCTCAACCCCAATAACCCCCTCTGCCCACAACCCCCAATAACCCCTCTGCCCACAACCCCCAATAACCCCTCTGCCCACAACCCCCAATAACCCCTCTGCCCACAACCCCCAATAACCCCTCTGCCCACAACCCCCAATAACCCCTCTTCCCACAACCCCCAATGCCGTCCCTTCCCTCTTCCCCGTAGAGCGTTGTAGGTGCGTTGACCTGGGATAGTGAGTCACGGTGTAGGAGGTCATTGGAGAATCAGAATGTCCTAAGGATTGAGGGAAGGGGGGAGGAAGAGGGGGGGAAGGGGGGAGGGGGCATACTCATTGTATCCTTCCTTATCCATTGAAGAATAATAGAAATCGCTTTGCGTTTTGTTTTATTATATATATATATATATTCATTTATATATTTATCAATTTGTATATGTTTGTTTGTTTATATTTAGGTGTTTATCTACGGTCGTACAAAGTGCCCGCGTGTGCCATTATCAGGCGCTCGACGCCATTCTCGAGGCGCGCACGGCCACAATAGATCGAATAAAAACATTTGAACGGCGCTTGGCTTTTTTGGACAGTGTTCGTTGACGCAGTAAATGCCCATTTTCTTCTCGACTGACTTTTTTTCAAACATGATAAAAGAACAGCCATTATCTCGCTGCATTCAATATCGGGGATCGTTCCTGTCTTGTGTTCGGCCGCAAGTCGAAGCAAAACAAGGCAAGCCAAGTCGAGCTGTCGACGGCGATTTGCGAATGATCAGTTTGCAGTCTCTCCCGCTCAGTCTCTCCTTTTCAGTGAAGCAAGGAAGAAAAAAAGAGGGAAAGGAAGTGTTTAAGTGAAAAAAAGAGAAAGTGAGCGGGAGAAGAAAGGTGAGAGGGAAAGAGAGAGAGAAGACAGACAGAGCGAAAGAAGAAAAGAGGAAAGAGGGAGAAAGAGAGAGAGAGAGAGAGAGAGAGAGAGAGAGAGAGAGAGAGAGAGAGAGAGAGAGAGAGAGAGAGAGAGAGAGAGAGAGAGAGAGAGAAGACAGGGAGAGAGAGAAGACAGGGAGAGAGAGAAGACAGGGAGAGAGAGAGGACAGAGAGAGAGAGAGTACGAAAGACAACACAAAGCCAGTCGAATCTCATTACAAGCCGGTTAAATGGGCACCGCGTTTTGTCCCCTTCGGTGCCCTTCGGGTATTTGGCCGTCGGGCATTCGGCCATCGGGAAGGGAGGCCAGCTGTGCGGATAGCGAGGCCGTGGTGGGTGGCAGCTTTTTAATTAATGTAGAATATAACGTATTTATTCATCCCTAGAAGCTTTGTAAAATTATCGCAGGGGGAGGGAGGGAGGGAGGGAGGGAGGATTGGGGTTTCAAGACGGAGAGAGGGAAGGAGGGAGGGGGGTGAAGGAGAGTAGAGTGGGGTGGAAAGAGGGAAAGGGGGGATGTGGGAAGCAGGGAGGGAGGGAGATAAGTAGGTAATGAGGGAATGAGAAGGAATGAAGGGAGAGGGAAAGAAGAATATCAAAAGATGAAGGACAGAATGACAAGGAATGGTAGAGAGGCGACAGGGAGGAGTTTTAAATCCCCTGCGCCAAGGAGGTGAAGCAGATAGTGGGGGCGTGGTGGGGGGAGGGAGGGAGATGGAAGAAAAGGGAGATAAAGCAGACTTGCCAAGAAGGCTGGCGAGGGAGAGAGAGAATCGGCTTAAGAAAAGGGCCAACGGAAGGAGGGAGACAGAAGGAGGAGGAAAATAATTGAAGATAAAGAGCGATAAGAAGGGAAGATTAGAACGAATAAAGGATAAAAAAAAGAATGGAATGAGAAAGCTAAACGCAATCCAAGAAGGAACTGGACAAGAATAAACAAAACGATAAAAGAGCGACAACGAAAAGGAGAATAGAAACACGAGCAAGAGAAAAACAACAACAACATCGAGCAAAGAAGAGATGGAAGGACGCGAATCCAAAGAAATACAATAATGTTGTGTGATTAATCCAGCGGTTGTAATCCCCCACGTTAATCCCCGCGAATCGAAATACTTGTTGCAGGGGATTAACTGGCCTCAGGAAGGGGCGTGGGGAGTGGGGATTTAATGGATAGGTAGCGATTCATGGGAATTCCTGAAGGGGGGGGGGGAGGAGGAGGGAGGGATTGCTCCAGGTGTTCTCGCCAGGTCGCGACTTTCGTTTGTGTCTTCGTTGTTTTGTTTATTCGTCTGTTTGTATGTTTACTTAGTCTTGTGGGAAGATTTGTGTGTGGTTTTCTTCTCGTCTTTTTTCCCCATATTTTTTTTCTCTTTTTCCTCCACCTCTTCTCCTTTCCTCCTGCTCCTCTTTTTCGTTTTTCCCCTCTTCTCTTCCTTTTCCTACATCCTTTCGTATCGTTCAGTGACCCTATTTCGAAGTCACGCAAGGACGCCTTCCTGACACGCCCCCTCCCCCCAAGACGCCCCTTCCGACACCTCTCCCGACGCCCCCCCCTCCTTCCTGACGCCCCTCCCGACGCCTCCCCCCTCCTGACGCCCTTTCCGACGCCCCTCCCGACGCCCCTCCCGACGCCCCTCCCTTCATCAGACTCCACGCCAGCCACCCGGGAGCGCTTGACCGCCAGTTGGCACGCCGCGGGGACGGCCTCTCGACTGCGCTGTCGGCCTGGCGGTATGCAGGGCGCTGATACCTTTGTCTGTAGTGTTGGCGATCTAATGTATGCGCGTAAAAAAATTGGCGGTAAAAAGAGGAGAGAGATGGTTGGGTGGAAAAGGAGGTGAAGGGGAGAGCGGGCGGCCGTGGCATCGCTGCGTGGACTCCGGATCGTGGCCTGGGTGTTGGCTTGTGTTCGGTCTTGCTGTTGTTTTGGTCTGCTTTCGGTGGTTTGTTGCTTTCTCCCGTGTAGTGGGATATGCCTGTGGTGGGATATCCCTTGTTTTATTTCGAAGCCCCCGCTATTGTGTTTCCCATCCTCCCCATGTCTCGATGTTACCTCCTGCTCCTCCATCTCACAACTCTCGCCCCCCTCCCCCTACCACCTCCACCCTAGTCCTCCCCGGTCGACATTTCCCCACTCACTCTCACACTTCCCCATTCTCCATTCCACACCCATTGCCTCCCACTCATTTCCCCACTCACTCACTCCCTCCCACTCACCTCATTCCCCCACTCGCTCACTACATTCCCCCACCCACTCCCTCTCACTCACTTCAATCCCCCCCACCCACTCCCTCTCACTCACTTCAATCCCCAACTCACCTCATCCTCCCCCACCCCACCCCCCCAGGCCGCGAGGTGGGAAAAGGCCGCCTCGTGGAGCTAAATCTGTTGGATGTACACCGCCCGCGCAGTGATAGATGGGGGCGGTGTGTGGCAGGTGCATTGTGGCGGGGAGGCGCTGCTCCGCCCTCGCCCGCCCTGATTAATATGCTCCCTTAAACGCTCGCTCTCCTGCCTGGAATTAGATAAGGCTAATTAGTTATAAGTACTCCTCCTCCGCCATTGTCAGGGGCTCCTTGCTGAGGCGGCCGAGTTTAATGATCCAAATATTATGCATTTAAAAAGGGGAGAGAGTACCGTAGCAGGAACTGTTAAAACACTTTTTTTCTCTCTTTTTTTGTGAGCTCTTTCATTTGTGGAGGGGAAGAACAGAGAGGGGGAGAGAGAGGGAAAGCAAGAGAGGGAGAGAGATAGAGAGAGAGGGAGAGTAAGAGAGGGAGAGAGAGAGTAAGAGAGGGAGAGAGAGAGTAAGAGAGTAAGAGAGAGAGTAAGAGAGAGAGTAAGAGAGAGAGAAAGAGAGAAAGAGAGACACAGAGAGACAGAGAGAGAAAGAGAGACAGAGAGAAAGAGAAAGAGAAAGAGAAAGAGGGAGAAAGAGAAAGAGTAAGAGAGAAAGAGAGAGTAAGAGAGAGAGAGAGAGAGTAAGAGAGAGAAAGAGAAAGAGAGTAAGAGAGAGAAAGAGAGTAAGAGAGAGAAAGAGTAAGAGAGAGAAAGAGAGTAAGAGAGAGAAAGAGAGTAAGAGAGAGAAAGAGAGTAAGAGAGAGAAAGAGAGAGAAAGAGAGTAAGAGAGAGAAAGAGAGTAAGAGAGAGAGAGAGAGAGAGAGAGAGAGAGAGAGAGAGAGAGAGAGAGAGAGAGAGAGAGAGAGAGAGAGAGAGAGAAGGAGAGAGCAAATAAAGAGAGAGCGTCTGGAACCCCTTTCTCTTGATTACACTTTGAGATCCGGCGTCGTTTGTTACTCAGAACGCGCAGAGATTACATTGCGCCGAATCACGCCAGGGCAGCGGCGTCCGATCGCTCAGTTCGCGGAAAAGTAATTAACTCGGCGAGAGCGCTCCGATTTTGAATGCCCGAACGCCCCCGGTCTGCGCGCCGCTCCGATCCGGCCTCCGGGAGTGCGGGGAAGGCGGGGAGGCGGGGAATGAATGGTCAGAGGCTGGGGAAGAAGGGTGAAATAAGGGGGAAGCGGAGGGAGGGCGACGATGAGGGAGGGAAGGGGAAGGCGGGGAGAGGTCAGAGGTTGAGGGGGAAGTAGGGGAGGAGAAAGAGATAATGGGGAGGAAGATGGGGGAGGACGGCGACGAAGAGGATAAGGGAAGGGGGGGGGGAGGGGAGAGTGGTGAGGAAGGAGATAAGGAGGAATGGAAAAGAAGGGGGGCGGGCGAGAGGGGGTGGGAAAGGGGGAAGAATGAGGAGAGAGAGAGAGAGATAATAAAGGGAAAAGGAGGGAAGGAGGGAGGCGTGAAATGGTAGGGAGGCGGGGTGGGAAAGGTTAGGAGAAGGAGATAAGAGAGGGAAGGAAAGGGATGGCGGGGAGGGAGAATAGGGGAGGAAGGATAATGAGGAGTGGGAGAATGATAAAGGAGAACGGGAGGGAAGGTAGAAATAGGAGAAGCGAGAGGGGGTGAGAAGGGGAAGGATGATGATGGAGGAGAAGAGAGAGAGAAGAGAGAACGGGAATGGAAGAACAACGATAGTAAGACGAAAGGGTCAGGGAGGGGAACACGACGAAGAGAGGGGAGGGAGAGGGGAGGCGGGGATGATGACAAGGAGGGGGAGGGAGAGAAGAGGGGGTGGCGGAGGAGGGGGGAGAAGTATAATATCCGCAGTGATTGGTTACATAGCGTGGCCGCGGATAATGGAGGAGGAGAAACGGGAAGACTCGTGTCATGGTGCCGGGGTGTTCATCTTCTTAATCAAAGGCCGCCTTTTCTTTTCTTTTTTTTATTCTGATCTGTATCTTTATTTCCTTATTTAAGCTTTATTTTATTTTCACGCTGCTGATACATGTCAGTGTATGTATGTATACTTACACATAATGCATATCGCCATCATAAACACAGTATGTATACTTGCATAATACATATCACTGTCACACACGCATAATTGCATAATACTTATCACCAACATACGCACAATGTGTATACTTACGTCATACATAAGAGGCGGAAAGAGAAAGGAGAAGACGAGCCATATAAGAATATTTCGCATTTATTTTTTTACTTCTTTTATGTGAACTCAATCTACGCCCTATTAGTGTAATTAAGATCATCCGGCCCTACTGCCGCGCCCCCTTGGGCATCTACGCTCTCTCGTTTACGCCCACATGCCAGACCCCCTGCACGCAACTGTGGGCGTGAGGAGCTGCAACGAGGGCGTAGGATGTACCTGTTGACCTCCCTTCCCTTCCCTTTCCTCCCCGCCTCCTTTTCCTTCCCTCCCTCCTCGCCTCGCCTCCCTTCCCTTCCCTCCCCTCCCTGCCTCCTATTCCCTCCCTCCCTCCTCGCCTCGCCTCCCTTCCCTCATTCCCCTCCCTTCCCTCCCCTCCCCACCTTCTCTCCCGTCCCTCCCTTCCCGCCTCCCCTCCCCTCCCTGCCTTCTCTCCCTCCCCGCCTCGCCTCCCTTCCCTCCTTCCCCTCCCATCCCTCCCCACCCCGCCTCTCCTTCCCCTCTGCCCTCCCCCCTCTGCCCTCCCCCCCTCAGTGATTACTTGACCCTCCGAACGATCCACGTCATCAACACTCTAAGCATGTTCACGCCTTGTTTAACTACAGCCCCATGCTGCTTCCCCTCCCTGCGTTCGACCCCGGTAACTGGAACAGCGCCTTCGTTGTGGCCAGGTCACTGTGAAGGAAATTGTGCGTACGAAGTCTTGCATTGCGGGCGGGCGGGCGTATGTGTGTGTGTGCGCGTGTGTGCGTGCGTGTGTGTGTGTGTGTGTGTGTGTGTGTGTGTGTGTGTGTGTGTGTGTGTGTGTGTGTGTCTGTCTGTCTGTCTGTCTGGGGTTGTGGTTGTAGTGGTTGTAGTATGGTTGCATGGCCTAGTTAAGTTACTCGGCGCCGGGCGGGCACTGCGATTTGTGCGGTTAACGATCAGCAGGCGATGGTCAATGCTACAGGTATTTCTTATCATGTTCGCAAGGAGTTTACAGAGAAAAATGGGGGTGGGCTGGGGGGTGGGAGGAGTCGTTAGCCGTTCGAGCTATGCCATATTTGCTATGCCGAGAATAGTGTGAGGCGGAATGCCTCACACTATTCTCGGGTCCTTGGGTTTTCCTGGGGGAGGGGGGAGGGGAGTCGTTAGCGATGCCGCATCTATTATGCTGTACTTGCTATACCGTGCGTACTGAGGCTTTCTATCCTCGGGTTTTCCTGGGAGGGGGGGGGGGGGAAGCGATGCCGTGCGTACTGAGTCATTCTATCCTCGAGTTTTCCTGGGAGGGGGGGGGGGGGTAGCGATGCCGTACTTGCTATGCCGTGTGTGTACTGAGGCATTCTGTCCTCGGGCATCGGGGATTAGGCATTTCTCGACAGACCACCCAGCTCTTCTTACACAACAGGAGCGTGGTGTTGAATAAGGAGGAAAGAGAGAGAGAGGAGGAGGAGGAGAATGAAAAGGAGAAAAAAAGAAAAAAAAGAAGAAAAAAATATTTGAATTTTATACGTGGGAGCTTTGACGACCAGAGATGCAGTGTCACGTCTCATAATAGTATCACGTGTCATGTCTTCTTCCAGTCTGTGTGTGTGTGTGTGTGTGTGTGTGTGTGTGTGTGTGTGTGTGTGTGTGTGTGTATGTGTGTGTGTGTGTGTGTGTGTGTGTCCCCCCCCCCCCCCCCCTCTCTCTCTCTCTCTCTCTCTCTCTCTCTCTCTCTCTCTCTCTCTCTCTCTCTCTCTCTCTCTCTCTCTCTCTCTCTCTCTCTCTCTTCTCCACCTCTCCCTCCCCTCCACCTCTCCCTCCCTTTCTCTCTTCCCCTTTTATCATTCCCTCTCTTCTCCCTTCTATTTACCCACCCTCTCTTGCCGTCGGTCCTAATTACCGAATTGCAGGATAAATGACCCTTGGTTGGTTTGGTTGAGTGAGAGATTGGTCATGCATTTTTTTTATTCATTCATTTATTTTCTTCTTCTCCTTCATCTTCTTCTCCTCCTTCTTCTTCTTCTACTTCTTCTTTTCGAAAAGCGATATTGGAGCGAGTGATGTTCGAACTTTTCCTTTTTCTTTTAATCTCCTCTTCTCCTTTCTCCCCCCCCCCACCTCTTCTCCCCCCCCTCTTATCTCCCCTCTCCTCCCATTTCACTCCCGAGGCATATCCGTCGGTTAGTCATGACCTGTCATGGGACTCCGGTAGCCAGTGCATGTCAAGGGTCCTCCTCGCATGCACAGGAAGTGGGGCCGACGCGGGTGGGGAGGGAGGGCGGCGTGTCATGCAAACGGGAGGGTTGTTTGCCTGGGAGGACTGCGTGCATGATAAATTCTTGTTGTGTGCACCGTAACTCAGCTCAAGTGCTTGCGGGCGTGCCTGCTGTCTCGCCCGGCCTCGCCCGCCCGGCCGCTGGCTGCTGCTCTCCCAGGCTGGCCTTTTATTTATGTGTGCGGGTATAGTCTTGTTTTTATTTTTGGTTTACCTGGCTTGATTTTATTATATTATATTTTTATTTCTTTGTTTATTTCACTTTGTTTCTTTTATTTATTATCATTATTATTATTATTATTATTATTATTATTATTATTATTATATATTACCATTCTATTTTGTGTTATTTAATGTCTTATTCTACTTTTATTTTATTTTATTATTTTTCGTGGACGCGGAAAGCGACAGAGGTTTCGCTCGCCTGTTTGCAAGGTGGGATTTGGAAGCCTGTGCTTTTGTTTTTATTTATTCGCCCGAGTTTCTGTGTCGAGCTGCGATTGTTGTTGTGTTTTTGCGACCTTCCGTGCCTTTATGCTCGAAATTCTGGGAACATTTTGTGT